>NW_006239035.1:0-5824 GCF_000226075.1 Solanum tuberosum
ACTAAACTAGTTAACGTTAAAAATTTGTTAAGTTGTTCAAATAAGTTAAAATAAATAATATCGTTTAGTTAGTGAATTTAGTTGTTGGAATTAAGTCAAAACTAAACTAGTTAACGTTAAATTAGTTGTTAAGTTGTTTAAATAAGTTAAAGTAAATAATGTGGGTTAGTTAGTCAATTCAGTTGTTGGAATTAAGTCAAAACTAATGTAGTTAATGTTAAAAAGGTGTTAAGTTATTTAAATAAGTTAAAATAAATAATATCATTTAGTTTGTGAATTTCTTAGTGAATTTAGTTGTTGGAATTAAGTCAAAACTAATGTAGTTAAAGTTAAAAAGTTGTTAAGTTGTTTAAATAAGTTAAAATAAATATTGTGGTTTAGTTAGTGAATTTAGTTGTTGGAAGTAAGTCAAAACTAAACTAGTTAACGTTAAATTGTTGTTAAGTTATTTAAATAAGTTAAAGTAAATAATGTGGGTTAGTTAGTCAATTTAGTTGTTGAAATTAAGTGAAAACTAAACTAGTTAAAGTTAAAAAGTTGTTAAGTTGTTTAAATAAGTTAAAATAAATAATGTGGGTTAGTTAGTGAATTTAGTTGTTGGAATTAAGTCAAAACTAAACTAGTTAAAGTTAAAAAGTTGTTAAGTTGTTTAAATAAGTTAAAATAAATAATGTGGGTTAGTTAGTGAATTTAGTTGTTGGAATTAAGTCAAAACTAAACTAGTTAAAGTTAAAAAGTTGTTAAGTTGTTTAAATAAGTTAAAATAAATAATGTGGGTTAGTTAGTGAATTTAGTTGTTGGAATTAAGTCAAAACTAAACTAGTTAAAGTTAAAAAGTTGTTAAGTTGTTTAAATAAGTTAAAATAAATAATGTGGGTTAGTTAGTGAATTTAGTTGTTGGAATTAAGTCAAAACTAAACTAGTTAAAGTTAAAAAGTTGTTAAGTTGTTTAAATAAGTTAAAATAAATAATGTGGGTTAGTTAGTGAATTTAGTTGTTGGAATTAAGTCAAAACTAAACTAGTTAAAGTTAAAAAGTTGTTAAGTTGTTTAAATAAGTTAAAATAAATAATGTGGGTTAGTTAGTGAATTTAGTTGTTGGAATTAAGTCAAAACTAAACTAGTTAAAGTTAAAAAGTTGTTAAGTTGTTTAAATAAGTTAAAATAAATAATGTGGGTTAGTTAGTGAATTTAGTTGTTGGAATTAAGTCAAAACTAAACTAGTTAAAGTTAAAAAGTTGTTAAGTTGTTTAAATAAGTTAAAATAAATAATGTGGGTTAGTTAGTGAATTTAGTTGTTGGAATTAAGTCAAAACTAAACTAGTTAAAGTTAAAAAGTTGTTAAGTTGTTTAAATAAGTTAAAATAAATAATGTGGGTTAGTTAGTGAATTTAGTTGTTGGAATTAAGTCAAAACTAAACTAGTTAAAGTTAAAAAGTTGTTAAGTTGTTTAAATAAGTTAAAATAAATAATGTGGGTTAGTTAGTGAATTTAGTTGTTGGAATTAAGTCAAAACTAAACTAGTTAAAGTTAAAAAGTTGTTAAGTTGTTTAAATAAGTTAAAATAAATAATGTGGGTTAGTTAGTGAATTTAGTTGTTGGAATTAAGTCAAAACTAAACTAGTTAAAGTTAAAAAGTTGTTAAGTTGTTTAAATAAGTTAAAATAAATAATGTGGGTTAGTTAGTGAATTTAGTTGTTGGAATTAAGTCAAAACTAAACTAGTTAAAGTTAAAAAGTTGTTAAGTTGTTTAAATAAGTTAAAATAAATAATGTGGGTTAGTTAGTGAATTTAGTTGTTGGAATTAAGTCAAAACTAAACTAGTTAAAGTTAAAAAGTTGTTAAGTTGTTTAAATAAGTTAAAATAAATAATGTGGGTTAGTTAGTGAATTTAGTTGTTGGAATTAAGTCAAAACTAAACTAGTTAAAGTTAAAAAGTTGTTAAGTTGTTTAAATAAGTTAAAATAAATAATGTGGGTTAGTTAGTGAATTTAGTTGTTGGAATTAAGTCAAAACTAAACTAGTTAAAGTTAAAAAGTTGTTAAGTTGTTTAAATAAGTTAAAATAAATAATGTGGGTTAGTTAGTGAATTTAGTTGTTGGAATTAAGTCAAAACTAAACTAGTTAAAGTTAAAAAGTTGTTAAGTTGTTTAAATAAGTTAAAATAAATAATGTGGGTTAGTTAGTGAATTTAGTTGTTGGAATTAAGTCAAAACTAAACTAGTTAAAGTTAAAAAGTTGTTAAGTTGTTTAAATAAGTTAAAATAAATAATGTGGGTTAGTTAGTGAATTTAGTTGTTGGAATTAAGTCAAAACTAAACTAGTTAAAGTTAAAAAGTTGTTAAGTTGTTTAAATAAGTTAAAATAAATAATGTGGGTTAGTTAGTGAATTTAGTTGTTGGAATTAAGTCAAAACTAAACTAGTTAAAGTTAAAAAGTTGTTAAGTTGTTTAAATAAGTTAAAATAAATAATGTGGGATAGTTAGTGTATTTAGTTGTTGAAATTAAGTCAAAACTAAACTAGTTAACGTTAAATAGTTGTTAAGTTGTTACTCACATCAAGAAGAGTACGAACCCCCATAGAAGAAGAAAGATGGATTGAGCCACATGCTCAAGAGACCTATGTAAGAACTCCATTCAAACAAATCTTTTTTTCTTTTCCTTGTATATATTACATTCTTATTCGTAGAGTTCTTTGTTTAAATTACAGGATAGGTATATACGAATATCTCAGGAATATCGTAGTACTCTACCTCTTGAGAGTCAGGACAGACCATTTACACAAGAAGAAAACGAGAATCTTTGGAAAAGAGTGCTGGTGAACCGATTAGAGGTTCAGTCTACGACTATCCAGAAAAGGCGTATCAGAAGAAGAAATCTTGGTATTGTGGTTCATCATCCTCAAGCTTTGATGGCGGGGATAGAGAGACAATATCTGCAATGGAGAGTAAGATAGCTTATTTCAATGCCGAGCTTGTTGCTGTAGCCGAAAGAGAGAAGAAAGAGAGAAGAAGAGAGAGGAGGAGATTGCGGCAGCAAATGAGGTAGAGAACAAGAGGTATGCAGCGCTTCAGGCCTAACTAACTTTTCTTTTGGAATCAGGAAATATTCTTCCTCCATGTCCGGCTAGCAGTGATGGATCTGATCAGAAGGGTGATGAGAATGATAAGTCTGATAAGGAAAGTGAGGGTGATGAGAATGGTAAGTCTGATAAGGAGAGTGAGGGTGATGAGAATGGTAGTTGTATCTATTTGACATTTTAGACTTCTATATTTTTGGAATTGTTTAATTTGATCGTATTTTAATTTATTTTGAAGTTGAATGAAGTTTTTTTTGAATTAGTTTAATGTATATGTTGAAAATATTGTGTTGTTTTGGTTGGATGAAGTTTATTTGGCTTTGGGTTATTTTGGTACAGGTGGGCAACTAAAAATTGCAGCAATTTACTGCTTGTTTTGTAGCAGAAAATCGACCTCCGGAGGTCGAAATTTCAAAAATAAAAAATGAAAAATATCGACCTCCGAAGGTCAGAATTTCAACATTACAAATATAAAGATACCGACCTCCGGAGGTCAGAATTTTAAAAATACGAAAATAAAAATACCAACCTCCGGAGGTTAGAATTTTAAAAATACAAAAAAAAAAATACCGACCTACGGAGGTCAGAATTTTAACATTAAAAAAATAAAAATACCGACCTTCGGAGTTTCATTGATTACTACGAATTCTAGATATGATTATAACCCAACAATTATATAACACTTACCTTACAATTACCACCAAATCACTCCAATAGGAAAACTCAATGTTAATCATCAAGAACTAGAGAACCGCCCCCCAGCCATTATTTTTTGTATAACTTACATAAATCCCATAGTGTAAAACTTAAATTACATTCTATCCCTATTCTTTTCTATTTTACAAAAATCCCTTAAAAATTGTAGCATCTGGATACATTATATTCAGCCGAATACATAATGTCTGATACATAAAACAACTTGATTATTGCGCTTAAAAAGGAGTCTAAACGAAAATTTGATTAGCAGTCCCACAAATCACGCAAAACAAATCCCACAAATCATGCAAAACAGATTGATATCTATCTATTCCAATCAGTAACAGATTCAGAGAATTCAAATTTCAAATTTTCTTCTCCTTCATCTATCCCAAATCATAACAAACCCAAAATAGATGACCATCGTTGCTAATACATGATGAATATATTGATTTTGTTGAGATATTCAGGAATTTGGGTGAGCTCTGAGTTATGAACGATACAATAGTGATGGAATAGTTATTGGACAAACGATTTCTTTCGCGAATCTCAAATCCGTCATTACAACTGAATTGAATGTCAAATATTTCATTGATACAACAGACAAGATGACTGGAGAGATTTGATGCTACATCAGGTGAAATTGTTTGTGTCGAAGTAGGGGAAAACGACACCAATGTGTTTTTATATCTAAATTGGATAATAGAAACATTAAAAAATCTATTCTCTTCCTTTGATATTATCTTTATCCTTGCAGATTTATTAATTTAATATAATTAGTAGAAGTTTTATGCACACGACTTATTTGATATTATCACGGTTGAGCGAGTTGAACTTGTTGTGGCGGCTATTCATCTTTCTGTAGAGTTTGCCTTGTATTGTCTGAAAAAATGGATTTGCAACAGTGATGATTCAATGCTTCAGCTATTGAAGTAAGTATATTGTCTTGTTCTTAAGTTGTGAATTGACATTTTTTTATTTTTGATACATAAGTCGTGGTAAATTGTTATTTCTGAAAGAAGATACATTGTTAGCCTTGAGCGAAAAATATGTAATTGTGGGAGATTTCAACTAGACGAAGTACCTTGTGCGCACACAATTCTTCTTTGATATATGTGAAATTTCAACTAGACGAAATACCTTGTGCCATGATACATTACTGACTACAAAATGGATACAATTCTAGCTTGATTACATGTGAATTATTGGATAGAACTTGATACAGTTATAACTAGTGCGTACTTAATTTCATGTATCATGCACATGTGATTTTCTGGATTTTAAATGTATTGTCGCACCCTATTTCGAACCAAGCCGAAACAATTCACAACATAATATGGCTGACACTCTGATTTTGGGAAAAAAAATTGTTTTGTTTTGTTTTAGAGTCGCCACCTAAATTTTAAGGAAAATATTAGGAAAACCATTTTTATATGTAAATGTAAACTCTGTTTTGATTTGCGAAACCAGTGAGATTCTAAGTAAGGGTTTTGGTTACTCGAGGAGAAGGTGTTAAGCACCCCTCAGAGCCTATCCGAAGATAGTCCTTAAACTCAATTTAGGAAAATATGATTAGAAAAACTTGTTTATTTATTGGCTTTTAATGATTAAATGATAAGTTATTAGTTAATTTAAGAAAAGGGTACAATACAAGGTGCGACATATATATGTCTTATAAAATAAATTTGATAGTAATATTGTAAAATAAATAAATAAATGTACTTAAATATATGATATGTTCATATGTAAAATATATATAGATAGGTGTATCATAATAAAATTTTCTTAAAAATATATAGATGTTGAATTTGCGAAAAATCTATCGTCTTATTAAGAAGTAAAAAATAAGATAATATGTAGTAACATGTGACGTGTAATTTGAATGAAAATATATAGAATGGAGTTTTCTAAAATATAAAATAAAATAAATGATACTAGATGTTAAAATATTAAAATATTATATAAAGGTTTGTGATCTTAAGTATGTTTATTATAAAGTATAGTATATATATGTAAGTTGTTTAGAACATATGAACACTTATTATTTATT
>NW_006239035.1:6256-10499 GCF_000226075.1 Solanum tuberosum
TTTTTCCTACTTAAACACCTAAATGAATATTATTTCACCCCTTTAAAACTTTAATTGAGACTTTTAGATGATAATTTTTCATATTCCTTAAGATAAAGGCCTAAGTCAATATGTATTTCTTTTCCCCAATTTTAAAACACTAAACGAATAATATTTTAACCTTTCGAAACTTTATTTGGAAAACTTTTAAAAAACTATAAGCCCCTATTTTCAACTTAAAAGGTCTGAAAGAATATTATAAGTAAAAATCGCTAACCCATTTTTTATGAAAATATCTTTTGTATCATTTGTTCTAAATGTGTCTCAACTAAATTCATAAACAAATAATATCAGTTCACATAAAATAAGCTTCAAAATAAAAGACAAGCAATATATCAAAACTTGTAAGTAAAGGTTAGCTAATATATCCAAACAATATAATTAAGACTCATTAGCCAATATATCCAAACAATATAGTTAAGACTCGGAAAGAGGAAGGCTAAGAAATATTGGATCCCTAATTTGCGAGACTCCAAGCATTGCGATGATCCTAATTTGCTGTTGGCCTAATACTTTAGGCCAATAACGAGTTCCAAAGTAGAAACTCCAGCTCTCCGGTTGTACATGAAACATAAGAAGACGAAAAGAATTAGCAAGTGGACTCTATATTTATCACAATACATAATATTATGTAGTCACGTGCATATGAATATGTTTTTATAATATAATGGAAGGTTTAATGTATCTGCAACCATTTCTGAAGCATAGGAGCATATGTTTATTCTTTTGAAGTCTGATAAAACAAGCAAACAGTACTATATGTGGTTCCTAAAGAAAGAATACATGTTTAATTCTATGCCCCGCAAGATATGCAAAGATAACCGACAAATAACAAGATAAAATACAAAGTGGGGGTCCAATACTTAGAGTGGAATCAAGATGAAATAAATACATGGGACAAGGGCCAAGTTCACAGAATCATGTATGATGCCAAAATGACAAATATCTTAGACTATTGACAGATTATTTAATGAGACTATCAATTGATAGACTAAGTTCGGCTACATCAGATGCAAAACATTATGCTTTAACAGAGGATTCTTCTAGTCACAACAGAGAAAGGAAAAGATTTAAAAAAAGTTTCTAAAGTTAACCTTATAGACAAATTTCAAGATAGGTTAGGATTTCAAAAGCAACAAATATCAAAAGAAAGTATGTATGCTAGAACGTAGACCATGGTTTGTCAACTTGGTGAATAAATCTTGCTTGACACAAACTAATGAAATCTTTAACAAAACGAGTTCGAAGCCAAACATACTCTTACTCTTAGATTCATTTAGATAAGGTTGATAAGGAAACTTTTAAGACATAATTTGTACAACAAGTATTAAGGGGATGCGTGATTAAGTCGTTGGGGTATTTTGAGCATATTTTTGAAAGAAAACAGAGATTAAAGATATAATTGATTATATCCTGATGCTAAAAATAGATGTTAACTCTTATTACAAAAACCAATTTTGATTACACAAGATCATAGCATAGCGAATTTTTGCACACTATAACGAAATTCGAACTTATTAGTCTAACAGGAGTAAATACTAACTAAAAGGGCAGAACACATTGTTCGTAACAACTCATTCATTGAAGCATGTTGGTAAAACAGGAAATAATGTTTAAAAGATAGCCACTGGGACATCAAGACCACATACGAAATAATGCATGCAGGTGATAGCTTCATGGAAGAAATTACACAGTAAAGAGGAAGCTCACATGTACTGCCAAACTAAAGAAAAATAAAAAACAAGGGGAAATATCTAGTCAAATGTCCATTAATAACCATGAGGTCCTCCTACATGCATATGTCTTTTAAAAACACACACACACACAAAATCTGCTCATCATGAGTATATATTCTAGCTCATATCGATCATTTTACGTACTAAAATTCGATAATCACACGTAGAGCGAGGTTTAATTTCAGCTGAGTTATAATCCCACAAAATAAAACTTGAGAGGGAGTTACAGACGTTCCAAACATTCTTATTTTTTTTTTTTTTTATGAATCGTAATTAAATAAAGAATGCGAGCAATGACCTTATTAACAAGGTTATAAAGCAAAAGTAAAAGAAAAAATGTTACCGGAGAAGATGGAATACCAGAGAGGGACTAGACCAAAATTGATTATATTCTAGTTAGTTCGTTCTGCCTCAAGTTAATAGGTAAATGCCCATTTAGCTTCCTTGATTTTACGTGAACATAGGCAAATTTATTATGAGTCTACACATTTGAAAGGAGAAGAAAAGATGCAGTTGTCCAATTCTTCATATTAAAAAAGCTATCCTAATTTATTACTTCCACACTACCATCCATCAAAGAAACAACATAAGAGAGGAAATTAATTCCATACTGGAAAATTGAGCCAGTAGATCTTAAGAGTTTTAAAAAATGGGTCACTCATACTTAGAAAATGATTATTCAGACAAAGCTTGGTTATACTTGGAAAAAAACAAAATTTTAGAATCGAGTCTCCTCGAACATTAAATGAAATCTGACTCGCGAAACAACAAGATGACTTATGAAAAATCTAAAGCGCAACACATCTGTCCAAACATGGATATCACTTAGCAGCGGAGAGCAACATAAGTCAAGCTAGCTAAACATTTCACAAAATTCATATACAGAACTTAGAATCAGTAACATAGAAGGGTGTTGTGTTTTCTAAGCCGATTTCAATTCGAATTTACATTGATTTACAACACGAAAAAAATGTGGATTTCTATGGCTTAACAAACAGCAAAGTTATAGCTTCCTGGAGATAAAAATAACTCTAAAGAGGAACAAAACGAGCAGCCCTGAATTGATTAAATCTTTCAGCACATTTAACTAAAGTTTATACCACATTAGATGGATGCAAGATCCACTTTTAAGCTCAAAAAAAAATCTAAAAAAAGAAAAAACTTCATCAGCTATAAGTTTGAAATGATCGCAAGTCTTAAGTTTTGAAGCTTAGGCTAACACAACATAAGATTTTAAACGAAGAAAAACAAGATGAAATCAAGACGTCAAGAGATTAAAGTTATGCTAGAAGAACAATTCATACAAATCTGAAAACAGTAATAAAACATAATTATATCATGCTAGGGGAGGAAACTATTAAAGCTAGATTTTACAAACCATAACATAAAAACTATGTGAAGTTATGGCTAAGTGTATATGAAGTGATACACAAGCCACAATTCTTAACAGGGGATTCAAAACCCAACAACATCGATACACATATTCACAATAACTACAAGAAGCGAAAAGGACACTAGAGAAAATAATATTGACGAAAGAGAAAACTAAACCTAACTTTTATCGATAAACAAACATATTAACTAAAAAAAAAACAGAACTAAATAAAGATCGAAAAAAAAGGAATTTTACCTTATGTTGAGCAACAAACTAGAGCTTTGACGTCAAGATTCAACTTCCACTTTCTCAAACTCGAATTCAAGACCGAAAATCGAAAGATGAGAGAAGATATAAATTTTCTTAAATCTAATGCTTGAAGTGTGTTATCTCCCTTTTCCGTTCGTTTTTTTTCTCCTTTATAGCCGATTTGGGGCCTCTACTATGTTCAAAAAATAAGTGATGGAACCTTACACCCATCAGATTAAAAGGATGACCAGCCCCAAACCCGATGGTTCTTCATGCCTTTCGCCTTTTCCAGGCATAGCAGTGCCGGTGGTAAGGCTTTTGAGGTCTGTTTTGGTTCATAAAAGATGATGGAAGGGATGTAAAGTTGACATGAGAAGGATATGATTGATGGACGGCGTGGGGAGATATACTGATGACCACCGAAAATTGCCATTTTCCGGTGGTCTGTAGACGGAAACGCTGGCAGAGGAAGAGAGATCGATGGGAGAGGAAAAGAGTTTGATAGGAAAGGGCGATTTTGGGGAAGAGAAAAATGTATGGGGAAGGAGAAAGTTCTGGGAAAAGTATTCGACTGATGGGAATTGTACTTATTTTGGGAAAAGATGAAAAACTTTGGTATTTAATTTGGGCCGTCCGATCATTTGATCGGATGGTTGGTAAAAATAAAGAGTTTAAAAATAAATAATAATTATATATATATATATATATATATACATATACACATAAAATAGTAAAATGATGAATTAATTGAGACTGTTAGATTAGATTGTAAGGCTGAGATCGAATCTAAAGAAGCACAATCCATGTGCTTGCCTACGTGGCATACACGGATTGGCCGGTTTAA
>NW_006239035.1:10593-76346 GCF_000226075.1 Solanum tuberosum
AAAAAAATGAGAAAGTAAGTAGTAATATAATATATTTAATTTTTTATAAGAAATAACATTTAAGAAATAAATTTATCAAGTCAAATAAATGATTAAATTTTTTTTTTATTCCTATAAAAAAAATAATTTCATAACATATATATTTTATTATTATTATTATTATTATTATAATTATTACTATAGTTAAATGTGGAGAGTCAAAATTGGGTGTCAACATGTATCAATAATTGAATTACTTTCAGTATTTAATGTATCCATTATCCATTTTAATCATTGGATTTTTTTTAAATTCGTATATAGATATATAAGACATGATACATTAATGGTTAGAATTTGATACAATACTAATTAATTAGATTCGCATGTAATGGGTTTGCAGATCTGTGAGTTATTTTGTTGTTTATATAGCATATCAGATACATGTGAAAATCTTTTTTGATTTTTGAATTTTTAAAAAGATATATATGCAAATGATACATTAATGAAAACAAAAATAATACATTCGTAATTTTATCCATGTGAACTACTGGATACAACTTTATACAGTTAGAGTGAGTATGTTGTGCATTTACATTTTTTAAAATTTACAGTATGTGAATTTCTTTATTTTTTTTAGAATATATTTTTAATGAATGTACTATCCAATTTAGCATGAGTATTTAATTTTTCTTCTCTGTTTTTTTTGTAATGATACATGAAAAAATAACTTTTATAATGTATGTATTTTAATTGCAGCTATGTATTAGTGTGTTTATCAGATGATTGTTCGTTGAAATCGAAGGCCTCTATTAGGAAAAAAAAGTTACAGATATACATCCCTACTGTTCTGATTACTACAAATTAGATGCATTAGCAAACACATATGAATTTCAATGGTTTCAATGTCGGATAAGGACGATTGATTAGTTCCGAAATTTGCTTTGGAAGAAATTGTCTTACCACCTAGGTACAAAAGGATGTCTGGACGACCAAGAAAACGAAGAGAAAAAATCCACATGAAAAGCTAATCACAAAAATAAATTGTTATGGATGTTGTGGACAAGAAGGTCACAATAGAAAAACTGGTACTTTCTTTCCAAAAGATGGTTGATAAAATCTTTTTTGGTTAAGTTAAGATTAAAGATCAATTTGATTTTTAGATTTTCCACTGTTATATTGATACATACTACAAATTATAATTAGATTATGAATTTCTGATACAATAAATTGACATGTTAATATTTTCAACCTTGGTGGTACATTTCTGATTGAACATAATACTCATAAAACATGACACAAGATGTTTGTATCAGATACTTATTTATCTGGATTTAATGTATCTGATACATATTGCAGAACACAAGTTTTTACTGATACACAATTAAACGTGATCCTCAATGAACATAACACACGATGTTTGTATCATATACTTAATAAAATTAAATATAATGTATCTGAAACATGTTAAATAAGATAATTTTTTACTGATACAACATTTACTATGATACTCATTAAACATGCCACAAATTTTCGATCCCTTTTTTTTGGGGGTCTTAACAACCTCTGCTTTCAAAGATGAAAGGACACTCTTCTTCAACTTTTCAATATTTACCTTCATCATTACTAAAGGATCGTGAAGTTTTTTAGATCTATGTTTAGCCCAACCAATATCTTCATAATCAAATAGAAGTTATATGATACATTAATGAGAACATTACATACAAGAGTTCAGATTGAACTTCGTTATATGTTACAATCCAACCACATATTCACTACTATGCTGAAATTAAGGTTTTAATGTATCAACCATTTACAAATTGATTAGTATCCAATAGAATATGAGAACACTGTAATGTAAAACAATGTATCATTTTTGCTCCGAATAATCCATATACAATAGCACATGCAAATTAATGTATCAAATTGTTCAGATCTAACATAACAAATACCATATAAAACACAAAAAATCAAAAAAGTATGAAAACACATACGTGGGCCAGTGAAGGCCTAGAGATTGGAGGTGTTGTTTTCCTTCCTCTTTTTTAAGGTTTTTTTTTACAACATTTGGTTTTGAGGATAATGATGCTTCCTTGTTCGACTTGGAAATACTTTGATTCTTCTTCATTGCTAGAGGGTCGTGCAAAATCTTGGATCTGTTTTCAGTCCATTTGTCATCGTCAAAATCATATATTTGATTAGTATTAGAAGAAATTGGTTGAGTAACCCCAATACTAAATGAAGCACCCTTGTCCATATATATCAGGAACGGACTTTGAACAAAAACAAGAAGTCGAATAAATTAACAATGGAGAAGACAATCCCTACCCATTCAGATGTTTGAAATTAGTTGACTGGAAAGAGAATCGTTTTGAAATCAATTTGATAACTACTAACAACTTGGAGAGAATTTAGGGAGAAAAAAAAGGAGTTGAAAAGGAAGTGGGTAAAAGTGGGTTTCACTTATGTATCCAAAAGTTTTAAGAATTTGGATAAAAAAGGGGATTTTTGAAATATTTAAAAAAGGCAGGGAAAAATGAAGAATAGGGAAACTTAAGTTGTGTATAGAAGTAATTTATCCAAAATAAAATTACCGACCTCCGGAGGTCAGAATTTCAACATTACAAAAATAAAAATATCGACCTCCGAAGATCAGAATTTCAACATTACTAAAATAAAAATACCGACCTCCGGAGTTCAGAATTTCAACATTACAAAAATAAAAATACCGACCTCTGGAGGTCAGAATCTCAAAATGCAAAAATAAATATACCGACCTTCAGAGGTCGGAATTTAAAAAAATGAATATTCCGACATAAATAAAAACCAACCTCGAGAGGTCAGTAAATACCGACCTCCAGAGGTCGGTATTGAATAGCGACCAAGCTTTTTCCGACCTAAGCTGGGATGTCAGTTTTAGGCCGGTATTTCAGGGAATACCGACCTTCGGAGGTCGATATTTGTAGGTCGGTATTCACTATTTTTTTAGTAGTGATAGCTTAGGTGGATCCACTATCTAGACCTATGCGGGCACATAGTTTATGGGATAAGGTAGACGATCATTGAAACTCATGCCTAACTTTGGGGGAGTTTCCATCTAACCAAATCCACTCGGTGCTTAGCCTACATTCCCATAGAATAGTTCATTACCTTGAATTATCACATATGAGGGGTGTCATTGGCCTACCGACTCGAATCCATTCATTAACGTAAGAAAGGATGCCTTAAGCCTACCGATTCAAGGTTCATTTAGGAAAGCTCATTAACTCCTCTTGAAAGGGTGCCATAGGCCTACCGATCCAAGTCTCATCATTAACCTTCATGGAAAGGTGCCATAAGCCTACCGATTCCAAGGTTCATTACCCTCAGAAATGGAAGAGTGTCGTAAGCCTACCGATCCCAAGGTTTATTACAAGCATGTGTGGAAGGGTGCCACTAGCCTACCGATCCAAGGATTTAACAATCAACAATACAATCATTTATACAAGAAAAGGATGCATAAGCCCTACCAATTCAAAGTATACTTTATATTGAAGAATCCTTCATATTCTATCATCAATATTCATGAGTGTCAAATTAAGAAATAGTCTTTCAATAATAACACATTTACATTCATAACATGATCACATTAGCTTCATTAAATTCTCATTCCTACAATGTCATGATAACACTTCAATTTCTCATACTATGCCTTCAAGGCCATGGTCACAATGTACATAATAAGTAAACACCTCCACCTTTCAAGTGGATCAACATCAAGTTAACAATTCTAAATCAACAAGTAGCTTCTCATATCTTGCCTTTAAGGCCATAAACCTCACATACCAATACACCATAGAATAAGCATAGGTAATGACATACTTCAACAATCTAAAGCCATTTAAACAAGTTCTATTCATATGCATTCATTATCAAGCAACCCACTTCATAAAAGCATAAACTAGGAATAGAGAGAAATCATGGGTTCATGGAGTATTTTCATCTTAAATCATCAATACAACAACAATATAACAATAATATGCCATTAGAAACCTTTTAAAACCATTTGGTGAAAGAACCCATGAGATTGAGTAAAACCTAGGTTTTCATGAACTTGAAATTTTTAAAAGTTTACTTTGAAATTGGATCTAGGGTGAAAGATAACCCTAGATGAAGTATCACCATACCTTTGCTAAGATTTCCCAAGAAATTTGATGAAGAAAGCCTTGAATCCAAAACCCTAGTTTCTACTTCTTCTTCTTCCTTAAGTTAGAGAGAAATATGGAGAGAGAACTTTGGGATTTGATTTGGGAAAAATGAGAGAATGACTTGTATAAAAGACTTAAAACCTTATATATTTATCATATAAGTCATTTAAAATCAACCCCACATAATAAAATATTAAAACGAAATTACCAAAAAACCCCAACTTGAGGCAGCCCGTCAGGGACCACGCCCAATTAAACTGGTCGTAAGGGGCACCACGGCTCGTGGTGGTGCCCGTGGTCCTTGAGGTAGTGTGCCTCCCATCCTTGCCAAACCCTCCAAGGCCAAGGCAAGTCCACGGAAGCTCCCACGATCTGTGGTTCACACCATGAGTCGTGGTGAATATTGTGGTCATGGGGTAGCACCTAGGCAAAGTTGCCTTGCCTCCCTTGAGCCTAAGTGAACTCCAAGTTCACTTTCACGGACCATCTAGGGCACCACGGCTCATGGTTGTCACACCCCAAATCCGGATGTGATGGCACATGTCCATTTCCCACCGGACACGTCAGCCTAATCCAACCACAACGATAGAGAAGTAGAAATACGAGAATAAAAGATAATAAATAAGCGGAAGACTTTAATTAAGACTCAACCTACCCAGAATTTGGTTGTCACATGTACAAACCTCTAAATACAGAATTCGAATAAAAATATACAAGTCTCAGAGTATAGTTCTCGAATAGAACAAAACTGAAAGTAAAGATAACTCAAGGGCACGTCTGGAATGAACCGCTACCTCTCGAGTATGTCCCCAAGCTCAATCTGCTAAAGAAACTACTAAGCTGAATCTGAGAGAGAGCTGTCAACCTACACAATTGTGTAGAAGCAAGGGTGAGTACCGAAAACCACAGGTACTCGTAGGTAACTCTAAACTAAGCAAAACTAGCAGCTACAAACAACTCCTTACAATCCCAACCGAACCACCGAAACTTCAATCTAGCAGCAAACCAACCAACCTATACTAAACAGATCATATTCAACAGCCAGAACCAACAGTATATCCTCATCAACCTCAGATCAACAAATAAGAGCAAGTAGATCAAATTCCACATAAGAAGGATAAACCGATACAATCCACACATCACAGACAAAGATAAGGCAAATGCGATGCAAAATGCAATAATGATGTCATGTAGTCGTGATGCATGTCTGTCCTACGATACACATCTGTTGACGTAATCAGTCCGCGCTGAATACTCAAATCAGAACCCATGGGGGCCACACATGGACCATGTATCACCGCCGGAACCAGATCCCATCGGCATCCAAATCGCTAGCCGGAACCAGATGCCATCGGCATCCAAATCGCTAGTCTCAACCGTGTCTCATATCCATCCATCCTCATATCAGTGTCTCAGAACTCATGCAACAGATAGTTCACACATGGGATGAATAATGAATATGCACATGTCATCAATCACAATCATATCACGATCACATCATAGTATTACACATCATCTGTCTCAATCACAACCATATCACGACCACATCATAGTATTACACATCATCTGTCTCAATCACAACCATATCACGACCACATCATAGTATTACACATCATCTGTCTCAATCACAACCATATCACGACCACATCATAGTATTACACATCATCTGTCTCAATCACAACCATATCACGACCACATCATAGTATTACACATCATCTGTCTCAATCACAACCATATCACGACCACATCATAGTATTACACATCATCTGTCTCAATCACAACCATATCACGACCACATCATAGTATTACACATCATCTGTCTCAATCACAACCATATCACGACCACATCATAGTATTACACATCATCTGTCTCAACATCAATGTCTGTATCAATCATAACCTACTCATGCTCTTCTATCCCCTCAATATCAGTTATCACATGACTTATTCAACAAATTCAAGTCACATATAACACATTTAGCTCGTTTTATTCCCCATCTTTCATTTACAACAATTTCAATCAACAAATAAAACCCATCCTCAATCCCCATTACTCCCCAACACAATTAGGAAAGTAGTCATGCGTAGTCTAAGAGTTTTACAAAGTTTGGAAGCCAATTGCCTTAAAACGAACTCCAAAAGTTACTTGACTTGAGCCCTTTCCTTTCCGAGTATAATCCGGATCACGATAATCTATTCAAAAAATTATTCACAATCACAATTCTAATCCAATGACACCAAAATCAAGAAATTTAGGGAAAAAGGGCAAAACGGTCCAAAAGTCTCATACCGGAAAACGATACCCAAATCGGGAAATTTTTGATGTAAAATGATCCTTAAAGTATTTGGAAGCTAATGGTGAAAACCAATTTGAAAACGGAGTTGAAATCAATTCACAAACTCAATTTGAAGGAAAATCAACGTTCTTGAAGAAGCCTAAAATATTCGGATCCAAAACCCCGACTCGAAAATGAAATATCTCTTGAAAAACATCTTACCCATGCTTAGATAAGTTCAAATATGAAATTTCATCAAAAACGGAGTTAAGATCGACCTTGAAATTCTCAATTTATCAAACTTTAACTTTACCGGGAAAGTCCAAATTGTACGCGGTTAATATGATGAAAATAATCGATGAATCAATAATTTTATGTTAAAATCAGTTTACCCATAACATAAGGATCGTAAATATACCTTTTTCATCAAAAAGGGAGTCCAAATCGATAAAACCCCAATTTTTCCCAAGAGGTTTACGGATAGGGAAAATAAAACCAGATAAAGAAATTATGAGAAAATGTCGAATTGAAGATTGAATACTAACCCTCATATTAATTCAAGAAGAAACCCGTAAGAATCACTCCATTCCGATCTCTAGAACTCCCGATATGCTCAAAATACCAAATGAACACAGTCTGAGATTTTTATAACAGTACATGGCTGTTATGCACCAGAAAAACAGCAGTTAATCTTTCACTAAAAAGGCCGTAATTTCCTCATACGATAGTGAAATGACCCGATTCTTTTTTGTAAATGTCTTAAATAATGATACGGACCTGCTCGTTCAATCGGAGCTCAATTTCATGCTCGTTTGCCCAGTCAAATATCATTTCTACTCGGTAAACAATTATTTCTTATTTGCGATAAAAGTCCAATCTCGGGTTAGCGAAAATGCACCAAAATTTGCAGATAAGTCCTATAATTCATGCTCAAAATTCCAGAACCTTCGGAATAATTTTTCGACCCTTAAAACTAATAATGAACCCTTTAGTTGCCACAATTTGCTGAAATAGTGTCAAAGCATCCAAGAAGCTTAAAAGCTCACCCAAAACTCATTTGGCACTTCCCGAACACAAACCAAATATGCTACTAGCTTGAAAATGACATTTCGGACTCAATGAAATCGTCAGAATTTGAATTCGAGGTCTCCTTGCCCCGGTATCCGATAAGGCGTCAAGAAACTAACTTTAGGCTCAAAAACTCGAAACGCACTCGGGGCCTCTAAAAATTCAACCAAGACTCATTCTAGACTTAGAATCATCCCCTGAATCCAACGGTGTCCTCAGAATTTCATTTCGAGCACCGGAACCTCATTTGTTGACCAAAGTCAACTCTTGATCAAAATTTCACAATTTTTGCAACTTAGGACCTCAAATCTTCGTTTTAACTCCAAATTCAACTCCGTAAATTCTTATAGACCCGTTTCGACATTCTAAAACTGCTGGAATCGACGGAAATCCGATTCGAGTCTCGAAACTCCAAATGACTCGAAATAGCACTTTTAACCAAACTTTAACTCTTAAAAACTCAACTTTCCAAAAATTCTTTTCATCAATTTTCCTTCAAACCAACTTCGAAAATACAACAATTAGGACTCGGGGCAACTATCGGGAGGGGTAAAACGGTCATTTTATGAAAATTTCCAAAAATGACCTTTAGGGTCATTACAGTGGTGGTGCCCGTAAACTTTGGGACAGTAGCTCCCTCAACTTGCAACATCTCCCACCAAGCTAAGGCAACCCCACGAGCATTCCCACGGCCCGTGGTCATGACCACGAGTCGTGAAGTGGCTCGTGAAGGGGAGCCTTGGCTTGGCACCTTTCTAGGGCTTACTTCCTGGCCACCACAGGTGGTACCACGGCTCATGGTGACCACCACGGGTCGTGAAGGCCCTCGTGTCCTAGGGAGGCAGTAGTTAGGCTAAGTTTTAGGTAGCCTAGGTTCCCAAACCATGGCCTACCCCCAAAGCCCTTAGCCTTTGCCCTTAACTCTAGACATTAACCCCACATTTAGGCTCTAGTTTAACCTATCATTTTTCCGAGTCGTTACAAATAATTTTCTTCCTCGATTTTTGTTGATCTTTATACCAGCAATCCGCCCTTATATGTCTGTAACGTTGACAGTGATGACATTGAATGCCATTTTTTGTGTTACCTTGATCATTAGACTACCTGTGTCCATCATTCCTTCCTATGCCCCTTCCATAACCATGACCTCGACCACCGCAAAAGCCTCGTCTTCCTCAACCTCTGCTTTTTCTCCATATTTGGTGGTTGAATCTTTAACTTGGAATGCCTTCTCTTCATTATTTTCTGTGGATTGATTAATTCTCGCCTCATGAGCTTGAAGAGATCCCATCAGTTCATCAAAGGAAAAAATGGATAGATCCTTGGAATTTTCTATCGCAGCAACTACGTGATCAAATTTTGGAGTTAGGCTTCGCAATACCTTTTCCACAATGGTCTGATCAGTTATCTTCTCTCTGTAGGATCGCATTTGACTGGCAATAGTCGTTGCTCTTGACGAAAAACTAGGAATGGATTCTCCACTTTTCATTATCAAGGTTTCAAAATCACGCCGAAGTGATTGCAGTCTCACCACAATGACCTTTGAATCGCCTTGAAAATCTTTCTGGAGAATCATTCAGGCATGTTTGGATGTGGTTGTTGTTGCTATTCGTGAAAAGACACTATCATGAATAGCCTACTGAATAAATACCAGCGCTTTAGCATCTTTTTGCTGGTTGCCTCACAGTTGTTTCCTTCGTCGGGATCTGCAAATCCACATTCTACCAAGTCCCAAAGATCTTGAGATTTGAGTATAGTTTTCATACAGATACTCCAGAATTTGTAGCTTTCTCCCTTGAAGATAGGAATGAGTGGTTGTGCCACACTCAATGCACTATTGCTATTTGCCTTGGCTGGCTCTGATGCCAAATTTTTTGGAGAAAAAATACAGAGAAATCTGGAATAATTGAAAAAGAGAAGGAAAACTACGACTGCGTTTTAATTTCTGAATAATTGAAAGTACTTTAATAACAAAATATGCCCACATGATGTATAGGCTAAGAAGATAAATAACTAATCCTAAAATATAGGTCTTGTAACCCACTTGACACTTAATCAGCAACACTAATAGAACTTGAGTAAATATAGGAAACTACTTAACAAAGACCAAAAGACTAGTTCTACTACACTACCCATGTCCCAATTCATTCAATCGTTTTGAATCAGTCTTTAACAAAATTGAGGCGATCCTCACCTTGGTTCAAGGGACCATGAAGAATAGTTCTGAGAGGTGGTGTTTCTGGGACCCACCGATGATGCCATACATTGATAGAAAGGCCTCTTGCAGGGCTCCAGGCAATGGCTTGGGAGAATTTTTTTTCCTCCGAGGAGGATGTTCTTCCAAATGAAGGAATGTGAAGAAGTTGCGGGTCTAGAGCGATACCTATGGATTAGGTGTTAGCCCATAAGGAGGTGTGGTTAGTGTAAAGCCGTCAGGCGAGGCTAGTTAGAATAGTTTTATTTTTAACCTCGGCGGGTTGTAACCCTAGACCACCGAAATATTTTGGTGATGCTACCTTCTCCCAAGATACATAATGAAGCCTTTTCTTTTGAGCAGTTGTTCTCCATAGGAAGTCTCTTTGGATCTTATCAATGGAATTGCAAGGTTTTTTGGGGAGGTTAAAATATTGCATAGCGTAAGAAGAATGGCGTTTAAAGTTGATTTGGCTAAAGTCATTCAACCAGCCGTAGTAAAAAAATTAACTTTCCAACTAGCTAAGTTTTTTTCTCATGTTATCAATAATGTAATGAAAGTCTGTGGACTTGGGTTTGTGATTTAGGATGGGGAAACCAAGGTATTTACCAAAGGTAGTGGTAGGTGTAATGGTAAAGATGCGATGAACTAAGTTACCATCGCAGTATTCGGAGAACATAGATTTTTATTTTGCGGCGTTAATTTTTTGTCCTAACAGCTCGCAGAAGAGGGACATGCATTTATGCATAGTGTACTCGTTTTGGCAACCTATTTGTACTCGCAAGTGCTAATAGCGATAATGTAATGTTCAGTACATAACTGTATATATAAATTCTCCCGTTTGTCAAAAAAAAAAACTCCTAGATTAATTTATTCCACCTTCGTAATGGGGATTGGATACCATCTCCCAAATAAAATAACACCAAATTTTGAGATACAAAATTTATCCCGCTATTAGTTATAACTTTAACCAAACAAAATATAAATTTAATCTCAAACTTAATCATAGTATCTGCTTGCACCTTAATATAATAACACAGAGTGAATTGTAAAATCTAGTATTTTAAAAATAGTAACTTTTACTTGGATCATTTCCTCTTTTCGCTTAATTTATTATCAAACATAGGAGTGAATTTACATGTTAAAAAGGCTGTACGTGAATCCATGATTTCTCCGTAAAAATAGATATTATATGTATATATTTTATAAAATTAATATATTATTTGATGGCACCCATGCTATAAGAAAGTTAAACGTTGTAATTGAGTGTTAAGTTTCAAAATTTCCCTCTTAATACATTCTTTCCTTCTTTTTCTTAGTGGTACATCCAAATATTAGAAATTTTAGATAAGCATTTGAATTCAGATTCACACAGAGGAAGCAACTTGTTTTCTCTGTATCAAAATATTTTTAAAAAATTAGCTAACTAGTCATCATCCCTAACATAATTATTAAAAACATATACACTTTAAAATAATTATTAAAAATGTCAATATTTTAGCAAATAAAATATATCCTAATATAATTCATTTACCTTCCTTTTATTTCTCAAATTGGACTATCTTTTTTACTCCATTACCGGTGAAAGGAAAGAAAAAAGACCCCATTACCCACTTTTCTCTCTCTAAATTTGTTACCCAAATTCTATCATTTCTCTTTCTCTCTCACGATTTCTTCCATTCGTCCATTTCCTCAAGTAACTTAAGCTTTGTATTTTTAAATCGAAATTCCTCCATTTTTTTGAGGAATCTCAAAAATCATTCAAAAGATTTTCAACCTTTTATACAGGTAAATGCATTATCGTGAAGTATCTTTTTAAATTTTTTATTTTTTGGGTATTTATGATTTTTCGCGATTTCGACTCTATAGTTTGATTTTTTTTTTGTGATTTGTTTTTGTATTGGAGATATAGTTGTTCATTAACATTCATATAGCATATATATATGTATATATATATATATATATATATTGTTTGATTTTATATATATTGTTGTGTGTTTAGTAATTTTGAGATTTTTATTTAGGGTTTTAGGTAAGGGATAAGAATCTGATTTTCACTATAATGTCCGATTCAAAGAGGATTACGAGAGGTATCCCAAGTAATCAACTTTTTTGGGAATTTTTCATCTATTGATTTATGCATTACCTAGAAATTGTTCGAAAATGTAGGCTCGGCGATTAAAATGGCTGAAGAGAGTAGTTCAAAAAAAAATAGAAGAGTTGTGGGTGCAGAAGAAGTGGATGAACAAGTTTAACAATATTTGTATTCAATATTGATAAATATATGTATTTACGTTCATACTTGTATCCTTTGTGTAAAAAATATATCCTAATGATCAAAATTATATTACATAAATACAGACTCACATTCGTTTAACAATATTTGTATTCAATATTGATAAATGTATGTATTTACTTTCATACTTGTATACCTGTGTAAAAAATTGTATCCTAGTGATCAAAGTTATATTACATAAATGCCTATGCATTTGTATCTTTATCAAATATCTTTGTTATATTTCAAACAACCACTTATAATATACACTATAATTATCAAAGCTTTTCTGATAATGGATATAAAAAAATAAAAACAACCAGCCAAACACTTTATCAAAATGATTCTTTTTCAGCTTGTAGATACCATATTTATCAAAACGATAATAGATACAATATTTATCAAAAACGATTCGTCAATTGCACTAATTATTACAAAAAAAATATTTCTACAAACATTTCATATTCATTATTATTTTGTATTCAAACAAATTAAAATTAAAATTACGGAACAAAACTAATGCTCCCACTTAGTTCATAACAGTTACAATTTACAATCATCAAAGAAAATAGATACAATTTACAATTATCAAAACTTTCCATAGCCATTTTCGAATTAATGGAATGTTAAAAATCTCTATTCGAAATTTGATGAAGAAGGGGGATGGGTGCCACGTCGTTTGCTTTTGAAATTGTAAGTGATGAGAATTTTAACTGATATGCTCCTTACCTAAAATATTATCTTATATGATTTTCTCCTTTCTGTTATTAAATAATTGTTTTCTTTCAAATCAAACAAATAAAAACACATAAATTAGAAGAATAACAAACTAAAGTATTGACATTTTTAATAAATATTAAAAGAATTGACAAGAGGTTCTATTAAATGCTAAAAAATTGATATTTTGAAAATTTGCCAAATATTTTCTTTCCGATGAAAGGCCCATGAGAGGGCCCAATTGTTTTTGGACCTAGGACTTGTAGGAGTATACTTCTCCCTTAGGCCCTAAATATGTCAGTGATTGTACAATTAGCATCAAGTGATTTCTTTGGGTTTTACCTTTAAGAAATAACTATTTTTGTACAATAATAACATATGCGGTATATTTTCACAAGTTAAAAAGAATGAGGTAATTAATATAATCCAACCAAGTATGCATTTATTTA
Source organism: Solanum tuberosum (assembly GCF_000226075.1). Classification (NCBI taxonomy): domain Eukaryota; kingdom Viridiplantae; phylum Streptophyta; class Magnoliopsida; order Solanales; family Solanaceae; genus Solanum; species Solanum tuberosum. Next base: position 23,736 of record NW_006239035.1, read on the forward strand.
TTCAGGACTAACCTTCCTTAAATGAAAAGTCAATTTTGTATCCTTGTATTCTTTTGGCATATCAATGAATCTCCTCGTGAAATCTTTGACAAAAAAAAGTATCATCGTACATACACCTCATAGAAATCAAATATTGTTATGCTAAAGCATGTTCTACTACTTTTTTTAATCTGGTAAAAACTAAAATATCAAAATCATCTATTTTAACAAAAAATTATTTAGTGTTATTTTTATCTTTTAAATCAGTTCAATTTTACTTCAAGCTAAATAAAATGATTTTAAATTTTGTGTTATTTAAATTTTATCTTCTATTACTTGTGAATTCAATACATATCAATTTTCATATCAATGAATAAAGAATTGTCACATACTAAATAAAAGATATAAGTTTTATTTCATTTTATAATATGATAAACATACTAAAATGTAAAATTAAAAGCATAGATATGATAAATTCAGCAAGACCCAGTTGGTCCAAAGTCGAAACTTGACGAAGAATTTTATTCATCCCCAGAAAGAGCCAATGCACTTTCAAGGATTTGATATAGGAACACAATACGACACACCTCTAGTTGCATCACCTCAAGTTCAACTTCCTCCAATTTTTCAAGCATCCCCAGTTCTTCAATGGGGTTTTTTAGCATCCTTTCAATGTTGTTAAGCTCCGTCTTTCTTTCCATGGCTAAACCTCTACTTTGAAGAAATAAGAAAATGGGATATAGAATATCAATACCACGAGTGTATTTATAGCAAAAAATCATAACATTGTTTGGTAAAAATGAACTCATCTACAATAATTATGTTGCCTAAGCGGTAGTAGAATATCTTGGATTACTTCTTATATTCAATTATGAAATTTAAGAATTATAGCCTAAGTTTATGTGTAGTAAATTATTACATTCCAAGTTTAGATCCTTTGTATAAGTTATTTGACACTCAATTTTGGACTGTTGCATTTTTAATTAATTGGTCAAACTTCTTAAATTCAAAATATATAAAAATAAGTATTTGTCAAAGTCAAATATATTTTAAAGGGATAAGGGTCTGAAAAATATCCCAACTTTGGTCGGATTTGTTGTTGCGATACTAAACTTTCATAAGGACCTATTACCTCCCTAGACTATTTAATATCGTATTTTTTACCCCCTTAAGTATTTAATAGTGTATTTTAAAGGTATATATATGCCATGTGGACACATTACTATTTATAATTTTGCATTAATTTTTATGTCCACGTGGGCAAATATATATGTTTAAAATACAGTATTAAATAGTCTAGAGAGGTAATAGGTCCTCATGGAAGTTTAGTGGTAATAGGTCCTCATGAAAGTTTAGTATCGCAACAGCAAATCCGACCAAAGTTGAGGTATTTTTCAGACCCTTATCCCTATTTTAAATCATTTTGACTTTATTTTGTCATTTTTAAAGCATAATATCCCAATATATATTAGATATCTTAGGAGAAATTACATATTTAGACATACTTCACTATCATATATACTATTATTACCTATATATACTTTTAAAATATTACATATCTTACCACTAATTAAGAGTTTTCTACCATATATTGAGAAAAATACACTAAATAGGGAAAGAGACGAGCGGGATCAGGAGGGAGGCGAGCGAGAATTTGTTATTTATATTAGATACATGTGAATCACACTATATACATGTATATGTATGTATCTAGTATGATTCACATGTATCTGAATTACCAAATACATATGAGAGTGGTTAGCAAGATAGGAGAGTGGCAGACGAGATTTGTTACATATTCCAGATAAATGCAAATCCACTTGAATTCAATATATCTAGAACAATTTTGACCCACTGTATCCTGAAATACATGTATCAGGACGTACCTGACACACCAAAATCTGATAAGATACGCAATATTGCAAACTATAGTATATCTAAGTAATTAACTTCTAAGCTAATGAGATTTATGTAAGTTTCCCATCTATTTAACATATATTTTTTAGTATTAATTATGTTTATCTTACTAATTTGAAAATCAATTTATGTTCAAAACAAGAGTTTCATTTTGTCAAACTAATGACATTAACGATTTAATTACTGAATAGTCCATTATTATTATTATAAATAATTATTTTACCTTGTTGTGTCAAAAAGTTTAACTCATTAATTGAGTGTTTGATTCATCTCAATCAAACATCAATTTGAATTCAGTTTGGCTAGTTTGTCTAAAATTTGATTACAATTGAAATGAAAAGGCTATTAGTTATATTCAATTCTAGAAGATTTTCCCTCCTCATTTCTCCTCTTTTTAGACCCTAGAAACTTATTCCTCCATGCCGCACCCTCTTCTTCTTTTTTCTAAACCCTCGTACGAATTAATCATTTTTATTTAAATCTTGAAAATTTTCATCATTTATAGTCGTGATTTTCCCATTTAGGTCTTAGGATAATATCTTTAAGGCATTTGTCTTCTTCATCATTCAAATGATAACTTCTCTTTCTTTTCTTTTTACTTTTCGGGTACAAAATCGTTAATATTGATATTCAACAATCGAAATTTTGAATTTTACTCAAAGATTTGAATTTAAATTTCGAATTCGGACTTCCTCATTGTTTTTTTGATTAAAACACTATCCATTTTGGGTTTTATTATAGAATCCTATTTTCATATGTCCAAGAAATAGTTAAATGCACAAAATAGTGTTCTCTGCTTAGATGTACTTGAAGAAGGGAAACTTTAAACCTTGAGTTTTCCGGAGTTCAATATTCTAAAACCTAATTTCTTGTAATGATTTTCCCATATCTCGACTTTCGAGTTTGAAAATAATAAGGCGTTGTGAAAAGAAACCTCAATCCAACATTTTCGTTTGATACTTTGTAAAAGGTGATTTTCTACGATATTTTGCTACTTTCTCATTGTCATTTGTTTAAGATTTGGTATAAGTTTGACAATTAGTTTCTTTCTGTCGCGATCCAAATGACTGTAAGTGGCATTCACACTAACCATTCGGTGGAAAAATCATTGAAATCAAGGCTTAACCAACTTAAGATAATTAAAATATATTTAAATTTAATTGAGTTTTTATTTAAAAAAATGTCAAAGTCTAAAGCATAAATAAATCAATATCTAAATAACTTCCTTTAGATTATAAAGGGATAAGGGTCTGAAAAATATCTCAACTTTGGTCGAATTTGTTGTTGCGATACTAAACTTTCATGAAGACCTATTACCTCCCTAGACTATTTAATACCGTATTTTAAACATATATATTTGCCTCCGTGGACATAAAAAATAATGCAAAATTATAATTAGTAATGTGTCCACATGGGTACCTTTAAAATACACTATTAAATAGTTCAGGGGAGTAAAAAATACGGTATTAAATAGTCTAGGGAGGTAATAGGTCCTCATGAAAGTTTAGTATCGCAACAGCAAATTCAACCAAAGTTGAGGTATTTTTCAGACCCTTATCCCTATTATAAATCATAAGTCTTGAATTCATAATTCAAATTCAAAATTTTGAGTTAAGAGTCAAGTTTGAGAAAGTCTTTCGATTCATTTTGAGAAGTCTTTTGCAAACTTTTAAAACTTATTTTAAGACTTAAGTACTTGAGTATGAGGAAGAGGAGGGTTGAGTTTCATTTTTTATTAAATGAATATATGAGAACTAAGTATTCCCAAGAGTAAATGTTTACATTTAAAATTAGAGGAAACTTTGATTTCCAAAGGAGTTCATGAGGAGTTTTGAGCAATATCTCTTTTAAGAGAAACCTTTCGAGTAATAATCTCAAAGTTTGAAGATGAGGAAATGTTTTTAAACATATGAACTGAGTTATGTAATTGAGAGTAGTATTGAGCACCGATATAGGGACGAGTTCAAACAACTCAAAGTCCTCATAAACCATGTAGCCAAGTGGGTAGAAAGGGTTATAATTTGTAGATGATTCCTTATTGCTTTTTAAGCATAGCTTAGTGGATCCACTTAGTTGAGGAGTTCTATACCCCGACAAGGTATAGGACAATTCTGGAAGCGTGGGCGACACGTTGTATCATCACATAGCTCATAGTGATGGTTATCGGTTAGAGAATCTCCCAAATTGAGTTATTTTGTATCTTTACATACAAACTGAGTTATTATTGTATTTTTAAATACATTGAGTTGTTATCTTCTGTTTTAAAAGTTTTCCTTATAATGCGTCTCTATTATTGCTTTTATATTGAACTGAGTTGAGTATTTCTGAGTTTGAGTATCTTTAAGTACCTTTGAGTATTCTTGAGTATCCTTGAATTGAGATGAGGTGAGTATGTTTCTTCAGTTCCAGTATTCAAAGCTTATGTCATGTTTTAGATTTTACTTTGCATGCTCGTACATTCAATGTACTGACACCATTTGACCTGCATATTTCATGATGTAATTACATGAAATTAGGACCATCAACAGGTGCCCTGTTGATACCACTTGCAGTCCAAGAGTTGTTTGGTGAGCCTCCTTTCTTTCGGAGGTACCCTCATTTATTTCTATTATTTCAGCTTTGTTAGGATGATCGGGGGTCTTGTCCCGACATCCCTCATAGTATTAAAGGTTTCATAGACAGTAATAGTTAAGAAGTCTGTTTCATTTTTAATTGTTAATGCTTTAGACTTGAGTTGCCTCTTTTGGTCAGTTGGATGTTTTTAAATATTCTGAGTTAAGTATTTGAGACTTTTGTGTTGAATCTTTATTTTTGAGCTCAACTAATTTTGAGTAAGTCTTCCGCTGAGAGTTGAGTCAGGCCAAGGGTTCGCTTGAGGCCAACAATGGTTCTCGATTGTCAAATGCGTCGAGGGTGTAGGCTCGAGGCGTGAAAATATATTAGATATCTTAGGAGAAATTACATAATTAGACATACTTAACTATCGCATATACTATTATTACCTATACTTTTAAAATATTACGTATCTTACCACTAATTAAGAGTTTCCTACCATATATTGAGAAAAATACACTAAATAAGGAAAGAGACGAGCATGATCAGGAGGGAGGCACGCGAGATTTTGTTATGTATTTCAGATAGATGTGAATCACACTATATACATGTATATGTATGTATCTGGTGTGATTCACATGTATAATCGAAATACCAGATACATATGAGAGTGGTCATCGAGATAGGAAAGAGGCAAGAGAGGCGGGCGAGATTTGTTTCGTATCCCTAATAAATGCGAATCCACTTGAAGTCGATATATTTAGAACAATTTTGACCCAATGTATCTTGAAACACATGTATCAGGACATATCTGGCGCACCAAAATTTGATAAGATACGTAATATTACAAACTATAGTATATCTAAGTAATTAACTCTTAAGCTAATGAGATTTATGTAGTTTCTCATATATTTAACATATAGTTTTAAGTATTAATTATGTTTATCTTACTAATTTGAAAAATCAATTTATGTTCAAAACAAGAGTTTCATTTTGTCAAATCAATGTCATTCACGATTTAACTACTGAATAGTCCATTATTGCTAATAATTATTTTACCTTGTTGTGTCAAAAAGTTTTACTCATTAGTTGAATGTTTAATTCATCTCAATCATACATCAATTTGAATTCAGTTTGGCTAGTTTGTCTAAAAATTTATTACAATTGAAATGAAAAGGCTATTAGTTATATTCAATTCTAAAAGACTTTCCCTCCTCATTTCTCCTCTTTTCAGACTCTAGAAACTTCTTCCTCCATGCCGCACCTTCTTCTTTTTTTTTCAAAACCTTAGTACAATTTAATCATTTTTATTTAAATCTTGAAAATTTTCATCATCTATTAGTCATGATTTTCCCATTTAGGACTAAATCTTTAAGGCATTTGTCTTCGTCATCAATCGAATGATAACTTCTTTTTCTTTTCTTTTCACTTTCCGGATACAAAATCATTAATATTGATATTCAACAATCGAAATTTTGAATTTTACTCAAATAAATGAATTTAAATTTACTCAAATATTAAGGTAATGATGCAATCAAATCAAATCAATCATTACACAATGATTTTTTTTGCTATTATCTGTATCTAAAAATGAATTTAAATGATACGATGCAATTAAAATTTAAATAACAATCCAAAGAAATATTATATTTAAACTAAGGGATCGTTTGATATGTATTAACAAAAATAATGCATGCATTAACTTTGTGTATTAGTAGTACCTTGTTTGGTACATTTTTTCATGTTATGTATAACTAATGTTTGCATTAGTTATATACTCTATTGTGTATTGCGGAATATATTACTAATATCATGGATTTCTAAGTATCAGGTATTAGTAACGCAAAAGAATTTAATGCATGCATTATAGCATGATTAAAGACACAATTACCCCTCAAAATCCTTTTTACATCTTTTTCGTCATAATTGTGAAGGATATATTTGTAAATAAATTTTTTTATGCAATGCATGTTATTTTTAATACACCAAACAAAACTATGCATAAAAAATAATCTATGTATAATTAATATAAGCATATAGCTAACACAAACATTACTAATACACTCAATTTAGCATTGTGTTTATACATCCTCCTACCAAACAATCCCTAACAGTACAATCAAATACAACAAAAGGTAACAACAATCCAAACAAGGTGTAAGAGGGGTTTATCATATCAAAACCGGTCGTCTTCCTCGAAGAGTTCATTCCAAAAATGGAATCTGAAGTAGAAGAAGGCTTCCATCGACACCCGAAATGGAAGAAACCCACAAACTGTGTTGAATTTCCATCAATCTTGCCACCAGAGCTCATCACTGAAATCATATCAAGGCTACCAGTGAAATCCCTTTTGAAATTCAGGTCTGTTTCGAAATCTTGGCTTTCTTTGATCTCTAGCCCTGAATTTATCAACACACATCTTACTGTATATAACAAAAAGGATCAGAGACACCACAGGTTTATGCTAGGGTTTAGTATGCATAGCTACAGATTTAAGGAATGTTCTTTTAGCTCTTTATTTAATAACCTTGTCATTGAGCTATCTGACTTGAATTATCCCATGGAAGTCGAATATGACAAAGGATTTTGTTACATGTCAATTGATTAGAAATCGAGTTAGTCGTTAATTTTGTATTTGAGTCTGTTAAATGGGACACGTGACTGACACGTGAGTTGTAATAGTTGTAGAGGAAGTCGGTTACTAGTTGTTATAACTGAATTGTGGACAGTCCATTCTCTATTACATATACTCGTTGATTTCATTGTAAAGGTATCAATTCAGATCAATAAGAAATTCTCTTTCTTTCTCTCTATCTCTTCTCTCTCAATTCATTTTCTTCCTTGGAAGAATCGGGTTCAGCTGTTCAAGAGCACTATCAATCTTCTTTGCTCTTTAGGCTTACTCAATTGGTATACAATGTCAATTGAGTAAGCCTAAAAAGAAAGGAAAATTGATAGTGCTCTTGAACAGCTGAACCCGATTCTTCCAAGGAAGAAAATGAATTGAGAGAGAAGAGATAGAGAGAAAGAAAGAGAATTTCTTATTGATCTGAATTGATACCTTTACAATGAAATCAACGAGTATATGTAATAGAGAAGGGACAGTTGTCCACAATTCAGTTATAACAACTAGTAACTGACTTCCTCTACAACTATTACAACTCACGTGTCAGTCACGTGTCCCACTTAACAGACTCAAATACAAAATTAACGACTAACTCAATTTCTAATCAATTGACATGTAACAATACTCCCCCTCTTCATCTAATCCTTGACCTCAAGGATTAAAATGTGGAAACCGCTGGGTGAAAGACTGATAATCCTCCCAAGTGCTATCATCTGCAGACGCATTGAACCATTTGATTAACAACTGAGTAGAAGGTCTGCCATGCTTCTTGATAAGCCTTCTATCAAGAACTGCTTCTGGTGTTAAGAGGATGTGACCAACGTCAACATGAACCTCAGGGAGGGTAGCCGAAACAATATGGGACCCTAACTTCTTTTTGAGCTGAGAAATATGAAAAGTAGGATGAATTCGAGAGGTAGGGGGTAATTGGAGAGTGTACGCAACTGAACCAACCCTTGCTATAATTTGGAAAGGACCAAAAAACTTGGCTGAAAGTTTTTGGAAAGTATGAGATTTCAATGATGTCTGTCTGTAAGGATGTAACTTTATGTAGACCCAATCCCCGACTACATAAGACCTATCAGTTCTTCCTTTATCAGCTTGAGACTTCATTCTACTTTGGGCTCTAGTTAAATGAGACTTTAGGCATCTCAAGGTAGCCTCTCTGGCTTGTAAACTCCTATCGACCATGTCAAGTTGGGAGTCGAAAGGCATGTAAGGAAGGAGCGGAGGAGGTGTTTGACCATAAACAACAGCATAGGGTGTCATGTTAATAGCAGAATGAAATGAAGTGTTGTACCATCATTCGGCTAGGGCCAACCATTGGGGCCATTCCCTAGGTTTCTCAAACGTCATGCACCTGAGATAACACTCAAGACATCTATTAACAACTTCAGTATGCCCATCTGTCTGAGAGTGGTATGCCGAGGAAGTGAGCAAGGTGACCATCTGCAATTTGAACAATTCTTTCCAAAACCTGCTTGTAAATACTGGATCTCTATCAGAAACTATGGTTTTTGGCATTCCATGCAATTTGAATACCCCATTCATGAAAGCCTGAGCCACCTCCACTGCAGTATAAGGGTGCTTGAGTGCCAGAAAGTGAGTTGTTTTGCTCAACCTGTCAACTACCACAAAATTAACCTCATGTCGAGCGACCTTAGGAAGACCCTCAATAAAATCCATCGAAATATCTTGCCACACTTTGTCTGGAATTGGTAGAGGTTGAAGAAGGCCAGGGTATGCTACATTTTCACCCTTGCACCTTTGACAAACATCACAACATCTAACATAGGCATAGACATCCTGTTTCATTTTCTTCCAGTAAAAATCCTATTTAAGCCTCTGTAAGGTGGCTATTCTACCAGAATGACCTCTACTAGCACTGTCATGGTATAAAGCTATCAGATCTTTTCTCACTGTAGCCACAGAGCCTACCATCATCTTACCTTTTCTACTCAAGATCCCAGTATGATAACTGTAGTAAGGTTTAGTAACACCTGCAGTCTGAATGGAAGTGATTAGTTTTTGTAGCACAGGATCCTGCAACCACGAGTTCTTAACATCTTCAAGTAGTTGAGTTTGAACCCCAGAGATGCTACAAAGCTGGATGGGTTCCTCTTTTCTAGAAAGAGCATCTACAACAACATTGTCTTTGCCTTTTTTTTATATGAATAAGGTAGTCATACCCAAGTAGTTTGACCAATCACTTTTGTTGGCTAGGGGTGGTGATCCTTTGCTCCATCAAATATTTGAGGGGTTGATGATCAGTTTTAATTACAAATTGCTGACCCAAAAGATACGGCCTCCACTTCTGGACAGCTGACACTATTGCTAACAATTCCCTTTCATAAACTAATAGGGCTTGATTCTTTATGGACAACCCTTGACTGAAAAATGCTATAGGTCTGTGATTTTGTGCAAGTACAGCACCAATACCTCCTCCAGAGGCATCTGTTTCCACTATGAATTCTGTGGAAAAATCTGGTAAAGCTAACACAGGTGCTGAAGTAATGGCCAATTTGAGCTTGTCAAAAGCTTGAGAAGCAACTTCAGTCCATTTGAAACTTTCTTTCTTCAATAAGTCATTCAAAGGTCTTGCTATGATACCAAAACCTTGGATAAACCTCCTGTAGTACCCTGCAAGTCCCAAAAACCCTCTCAATCCTTTTAAAGTTATAGGTTGGGGCCAGTTCACCACATCATCTACCTTGCTTCCATCCATAGCAACCCCGTCTTGAGAGATAATATGACCTAAATAGTCAATCTGTTGAACCCCAAATGCACATTTACTTTTCTTCACATACAAAACATTATCTCTAAGAATCTTGAAAGTTTCCCTCAGGTGAGAAAGGTGATCAGTCCACTTAGAGCTGTAGACAAGGATATCATCAAAGAATACTAAAATGAACTTTTTGAGATGAGGAAGAAATATCTCATTCATCAAGCTTTGAAATATGAAGGGGGCATTAGTTAGGCCAAAAGGCATGACTATGAATTCATAATGACCTTGATGGGTTCGAAAAGCAGTTTTTGGGATGTCAGGCTCAAACATCCTAATCTGATGATAACCTGATCGTAGATCCAACTTAGAGAAATACTTTGCTCCATGTAGTTCATCTAGCAATTCTTCAATCAATGGAATGGGAAACTTATCCTTGATAGTACGAGTATTCAGTTCTCTGTAATCGACACACATTCTCCATGAACCATCCTTCTTCTTAACCATGACTATGGGTGAAGAATATGGACTGGTACTAGGCCTTATCACTCCTGAATCCATCATCTCATTGACCAGCTTCTCAATCTCATCCTTCTGAATTGCAGGGTACCTGTAGGGTCTAATGTTGATAGGAGAAGTGCCTTCCTGCAAGACGATTCTATGGTCATGATCTCTTGATGGTGGTAATTCAGTTGGTACCTCAAACAAATCATTGAAATCTCACAGTATCTCCTGTATGTCAGCTTTATCCTTACCAACTTCATCAGAAGTGTTTATAGAAAAGAAACTACTTGCTTCCCCGCTGTACTCCTCCCCCAAATACATACCCATAGAGATCAAGCATAGTTCGGCTAGTTTAGCTAACAATTTATCCATGCCACTCTGCTGTAACATCTTAGCTGCAGGAGGTTTGACACCCCTCAGAGACACCTTGTGACCCATGATACTGAACTCTATTTTAAGTTGTTTAAAATTCCACATTATATCCCCCAACGTAATTAACCATTGAACCCCAAGGACCATGCTACACCCTCCAATAGGCAGTACTAACATGTCAGAATCGAATGAGACCCCTTGCATTTTCCAAACCAACTTCTTACATATATACTGGCAATGCATCTTCTTTCCATCAGCCACAGACACGGGAAAAGGGGAGATAGCAGTTAAAACACATCCTAACCTTTTGGCAGTGTTTAAATCCAGAAAATTATGAGTACTCCCTGTATCAATTAGGACTTGTACAGCCTTGCCTTTAATAGATACTGTAACTCTCATAGTCCTAAAGTCATGCAGTCCATTCATGGCATGAACAGACACATGAGGCAGAATGGCCCCTTGATCATCAGTCTCCAGGGAATGGCCTATCATAGTCAAGAATTCTGCAGGGTCTACTGCAACTTCCTGCTCTAATTCTTCAACACCCTCACTGTCCTCCTCTACTTCCATAGAAAATAATTGTCGCTTCTTCTTACAAACATGCCCATAAACATACTTTTCATCACAATTAAAACATAGTCCTTTGCTCCTCCTTTCATCCATCTCGGCAGGTATTAATAGTTTGACATTTTTCAGGTTAGGTTTAGGGTTATTAGAGAAGGTCGTGGAATTTTTAGAAGGGTTTGGATGACTTCTACCGGATTGGTAGGTGGATCCATAAGAAAAAGTGGGATTAGTTCTGGGATTGGAAAGTACTGAAGATCCAGAAAATACTTGCTTCTGGACAACTAAGGTTTGTTCCTGTATTCTAGCTAAGTTAACTGCCTTAGCTAGTGACCTTGGTGCAAGCATTTTAACAGGCAAGCCAATTTCTGGTTTTAACCCTCGAACAAAGCAACTAACAACCTGATCTTCTGATAGTTCAACCCTAGTGATTAATTCATCAAAAAGATCGACATAGTCTTGAACATAGTTTACCTGTCTCAAGTCCTTGAAATCTCACATTGGATCGTCAAATAGTTCAGCCCCAAACCTAGCATAGAGGCTTCCTATATACTCAGTCCAACGTGGCCATTCCCTTGACAGCCTGTGCTTCATATAAGATTGGTGTCATTGGAGTACCTTGCCCTCGAAGTTGCAAGATGCCAGCTTAACCTTTGAGTCTTCCGGGGTTTCATCTACATCGAAAAATTGTTCACATCTATAAAGTCATTCCCTCAATCCCTGTCCATCAAATTTAGGGAAATCCATCTGGTAATTACGTGTAGGTAATTGATAATTCCCGGATCTATTTTCACCCTTAGGAATTCCTTCAGCTAGGGGTCAACACCACCATGGGTGTTCGTAGATGTTGCCAGCAATCTTTGAAATTCATCCATGGCCTGAGCCACACTAGCATCCACAGTCTGTCGAATCTCTGCGACGGAGCTGGTTACTCCTTCCATGGAGTGTTTGAGACTGTCGACCTCCTTGCGCAGCTCCTACATCCGAGTGTTGTGATCTCCCAATGCCACAGATCAGAGAATACTTTGCTCTGATACCAATAATACAATGTCAATTGAGTAAGCCTAAAGAGCAAGGAAGATTGATAGTGCTCTTGAACAGCTGAACCCGATTCTTCCAAGGAAGAAGATGAATTGAGAGAGAAGAGATAGAGAGAGAGAAAGATAATTTCTTATTGATCTGAATTGATACCTTTACAATGAAATCAACGAGTATATGTAATAGAGAAGGGACAGCTGTCCACAATTCAGTTATAACAACTAGTAACCAACTTCCTCTACAACTATTACAACTCACGTGTCAGTCACGTGTCCCACTTAACAGACTCAAATACAAAATTAACGACTAACTGGATTTCTAATCAATTGACATGTAACAGATTTTTGCCTGTGGGTTCTATTAATGGATTGATTTGTCTTGCCCATGGGTATCACTCACCAAAACATTTGTTTATATGGAATCCATCTATTAGGAAGTACAAGAAATTGCCTAATTCTAGATGTAAATTTAGATATGATGCATGTATGTATGGTTTTGGGTATGATGAGTTCCGTGATGATTATAAGGTAGTGGGTATTTTTTGTATTTATGGAAGTTCCCTTCATATTGACTTCAAAATATATAGTTTAAAGGGTGATTCTTGGAGAAAGATTCATTATTCACAAGATGGGATGTCTTTCAGTAGACGGAGTGTATTTGTGAATGGGAAACTTCATTGGACTACTCATTCTCTTGATCAATATGTGTATAAGGGTGGAGGCATTGTTTCCTTTAGTTTAGCTGATGAGAATTGGGGAAAGGTGGAGGAGCCATGCTATGGAGGAAAAGAAAGTATTTCGGAGTTGGGAGTGTTTGGAAATAATCTTTGTGGGTTTTCTCATGATCTGGCGATTGGCGTAGATGTTTGGGTTATGAAAGATTATGGAATTACAGAATCTTGGACAAAGATGTGCACCATCACGTATCCAAAACTCGAGAGATATTTATATTTTCCATCCGTTTTCTTGTCAAATAATGGTGATGTTTTGGTTGGGTACGGATCAACGTTCATCATATACAATCCAAAGGATGACTCCCTCAAATATCCAAAGGTTATTAACTATAATGAGTGGCGAATAGGGGAAATCTACATTGAAAGCCTAATTTCTCCTCTTTCTACAGAAGGGCTTAGGTCGAAACAGAAACAATGTGTGAAACAGCTCAAATCAAGTCAGTCTAGTGACAAATAACTGGTAAGGTTACTTTTTTTGCTGTTAAATTCTGTTTGTTATTTCAGATATAGAACTAGACAATGCATATGTAAAAGACATCTTCAAACCAGATTCCGTGGGTTCTCGTTAGTCATATTTCCTTTATGCACTACTCTCATGAAACAATAGTTTTGTCTCTAATTTCAAACGAAATGGCGCTGGACATTTCTGCTCTTGGTGAGCAGTGTTTTAAGGGAACGTTACACCTCTAGACATAGTAAATAAAGAACACCAGGAACTTGTGGCAAGTGAATGCGCCGATAACACCGAGGTCCTTCACTGGGCTGTTGTTTGATCTCGGGGGCTTCTTTGATTACTCTCTCAGGCTTCCGGTCCAAAATATAAGTCCACTTAGCCTTTTTATCTTGGTTCGAAATAAGTGTTCACATACATAATCAAGAAGGACTTAATTATTTTCTTTAAGGTTGGTACAAGTTCAAACTTTTGCCATCTTTGGTCTGTCGAACAAAACTTAGCAAAATTCTTTTACAGTATCTTGTTTCTAATTAGTGGCAATTTGTACTCCCTCAGTTCTATTCTACTTGTAATGACTATTAGAGTGAAGCGAGACTATAGATAATGGGGAAATTGAGGAGAGAAATAGATTCTGATTTTGAGAGGTTCCTAATCTGAGTTACTTTCCAGGTTCTTCTTATTGTATCCTGAATAGAGCTGCAAACAGTGTCTATACCTTCTTTAGCAGAACAGATGTTATCATCACTGATGGTCATCCTAATCGTGTGTCTTTTAAACTATGTACAAAACGTAGGGCTTCTTGAGATTTTCATGGTTCGTCAAATAACATCTGGTCGTGTACCGTACTGTTTATTTTGAGAATCTGAAAAGTTTTCAGATCAAGCAACTGAAAGAAATACAAAGGAGGGATAGTAATAACGTCTGTAAGAATAAATCTTGACCTCTTGATACTCTTGAGGCCATGGTTCCTTCAGTTTCGTTTGCATTAAGATTTTAAGTATGTTTTGCCTGAGACTTGAGAAAATGAGAGTATAAGGGCTTGGATGGATATTGAAGCAACTAAATCAATTTATTTTTCAGATAATGTAATTATCATATATTTGACTTGTGAAAAGAAGCTTATTCTTTTGCTAGAGAAAATGACCAAAATGGTCCGTATGGGGGTTGAATTATTTTGGTCCTTAATATATACCACTTGATAGAAATAGTCCTTAATGTATGCAAGGGGTATTGTTTTGGTCCTCAACCCTAAAGTTAACTGTCCTCTGTTAAAAACTAACGACCCCTTCCTTTGCTCTGCCCCTTTCTGTTTATCTCTCAATTGCATCCTCTTCCTAAAATAGATTTAAATTCAACACTCATTGGAATACTTGGATGAGAAATTCAATGGTACTTATTTGAGCAGCTTGTTTCGTTTTATGATAATGAATTCCATTTTCTGATAATGGCATGCATGGCAATATTTTTAGAAACTTTGATTGAATTAAAAAAAAAGAGTTATCCATTTGAGGACGATTCATAGGATAAAATTAGTAAGATAATAACATAGAGCAGTAGTAGATCCAAGCTTAAGGATGGATACGCCCACAAAAAAATTATCCATTATTTTAATACTATTAATTTACAATCTACTTATAATCGCTTTAAATGAATTAGATGATTTTTGGATTTAATGAGGCCAGTTAATTAATTCTACGAAACATGAAATCAGCAGGTCTGTGCCCTTTCACTGAATCCGTGATTCAGTTTGACACCACAAGGTAGAAGTTGCTTAAGAGAAGAAGAAAGGATTATTTTTTTTGGTTGCAAAATTTATGAATGTGTTTGAATAAGCTTCATATAGATAGGGTGGACTATGATCCTTGAAACAAACTCGATTCCAACAGAAACACAGTTATATATATTAATCACTGAATACAAGTTACAATGTAGGATAGGCACAACAAAATAATAATACACTAACTAAGGAGAGATTAACCGAGAAAGAAGTAACCAGAAAGGGATGAGATACAAGACCATAGAAAGGAGATGAGAGGATAGAAAGCCAAAGCTTGACATAATAATTTTCCATAACCATTCTTCTAATTCCTAGTCCTTTTTAACAAAGTGTAAATGGGCCTGGATCCCAAATAAAACTCTCTAATAGCCCGTAGGCCCTTATGGGGTCAGTTTGGTTCACAACAATACTCTCACCCTAAAAAAGAACCTTGTCCTCAAGTTTCATGTCGGGAAACTTCATTCGGCAACTTGGAGTATTATAATTGCCTTGGCTGCTACAGGTGAAAACCATTAGGAATAATATGATGATTTTGTTGGCAGCTTTGAGGATTGCAGAATTAACTCCATCACTCTTGCTTAGCTTCTGAACCTTCATCACTTTGTACAAGATAACATGGCAAAGATATATAATACTTTGAGATGTGTCCAAAAGAGTAAACCACCTAATAATGTCATTCAAACTTCCATATATCATGATTTTGATCTTAGAAACGTTACTGGCAGCAACACGAGGAACAAGTGACATATTAACTAACAAAAACTCATTGATATAGCTAACAAATTCTGCGATGTCCTCGCTCCATTCTTTTTCAACATCAATTCCTTTTCTATCAATTGATATATGATGCAAATGATACTTCTTAACATACTCCAACCCGTCAAAGCTAAAATTGTTCACCTTCAAATTCTGACGAACAGTTTTAGAAGCTCCTTCTTCCCCCTGTCTCTCCATTGCAATTAAGCCATAATGTAATCTATGGAGCACAACCAAGTCTACCCTCTCAATGACACCATAAAATGTGTAACCAGTAAGGTGCACAACTTGAAGCTTCACCTTATATCTATTTCGTAACTTTAATACCTTCCACTCCTGTAATATGATAGTAAGTACATCAGTTGCGGGCTGCACTTTACTATTTAAATTTGCAGTGTATAGATGAGCATTTGTCTTGGAATCAACCCCACCAATTACGACAAGCCCATCGAAGTCGAATTTCAGCTCTATTTCAACAGATTTCTCAATTTGGCCTAGGAAATTCAATAGGAAAACTGAGAAAGGTGGCTTTGGAAGTGGTCGTGGCAGCCGAGGTTGAAAAGTTTGTACCCAAAGAGAGACCAGGAAATGATATAACACACTGTCAAAAGGAAATGCACCACAATCAAGAAACTGACCATGATTAAAGTGAATATGTCGCGAAACAGTCCTTGATTCATGAATTAGACCAAACATAGCACACAAGAGTTTAACAACTCTATTGACCGGAATATTTGGTGACTGCCTTGAGTAACTTTCAACAAATCCTTGAAGCATTCTCCGTACTTTCTCCTCTATAACATTCTCTCTTGATTTAGACGATAAGAAATCATAAATATTTCTTCCCTGCCCAGTATCCACCCAGTTGCGAGAATTTCTTAAGGTTGACATAATAAACTTATCATGATCCAAGTCACTCGAGGCAACACAAAATACCAAATTATACATAGTAAGTAAACTAGAGCCAGGATCAAATGGAAACTCTAAGCCAAATTGATCAGGTGGAAAAAGATTCATAATCAAGAGAATAACATCATGACCAAGTCTACTGGTTATACCTCTAGTTGTAAGGTTGGGATAACTGCAAGTTGACGGAATTGAAGACATCTTCTTCCAGCATTGAGCAAGCCCGAGTCTATGTTGAGGGTAAACTTTTCCATCTCTGATGGTAGCAATTTCTTCTTCATCATTCTTGTCTTCACTTTTAGCATCATTTTCACAATCAGTTTCCTCAGCAGTAGGAGAGACAGAATATGTCAGATCACTAGGAAAATATGCCGCACTAGTATCTCCTATTGTCAACTTACACACCTTGTGGGGATCCTCAACTTCAAGTTGACTAAGCTTACAGGATATGTCAATGGAATTTGCGTCTGTGGGTCTTTCAGACAAGTCATCAAGCACCTTGGGCGCATTGGTTTTGTTGTTGCCTTCAGATTTCTCGTCACAGCATTGCGGCAAAGGTGAGTTGATTATATCGTTCCATTGTGGAGAAACATATGCAATATCCGACGCGAGTACATTAAAGTCACCATATCCCGACGAGACATCCTCAAAACGACTTTGGTAGTCAATCACAGAGGTTACCTGCTGATTATTGAGCAAGTGACATCTTTGGGATTCAAGATGCTGTTTACGAAATCGAATCATTACCTTTGCAGTAAAGTGTTTCCAATCTGCCAACTGTTTGTTCTGAAAAAGCCATAGATACCACTCCAATGCTTCCCCATCGAGATACAATGAGGCAAGAGATAACTTATATTTTTCTGCGATTTCATAGAATTCAAAGTAGTGTTCAGCCTGGAAAATCCATGCCTCTGGATTATCACCACAGAACCGTCCAAAGTTTATGGATGCGTACTTATGACGAAACGTCGGTGGTGCCGGAGACAGATCTCTATTCTCATACATCAGAACGTTGTTTTGGGGCCTTGCAGTTGCAATTTTTCCAACCAACCCCTGTAATATTGAACGAATTTCAAACATCTCCTTTGACCACGAATTTTTCTTGGGGTTAATCGAATCATAAGGAGTTCGTAATTTTTGGTCTTCCATGAAAGACCTCTGGATGAAAGCACCAATGAAACAAACTTGATTCCAACAGAAACACAGTTATATATATTAATCACTGAATACAAGTTACAATGTAGGATAGGCACAACAAAATAATAATACACTAACTAAGGAGAGATTAACCGAGAAAGAAGTAACCAGAAAGGGATGAGATACAAGACCATAGAAAGGAGATGAGAGGATAGAAAGCCAAAGCTTGACATAATAATTTTCCATAACTGTTCTTCTAATTCCTAGTCCTTTTAACAAAGTGTAAATGGGCCTGGATCCCAAATAAAACTCTCTAATAGCCCGTAGGCCCTTATGGGGTCAGTTTGGTTCACAACAATCCTCTTATTGAGGAAGAACATACACTGAAGAAGAAGAACCAGTAAAGGGGCGGGCACAAGCAAACAGAAGAGAGATGACTTGGGGGGTGGGCCGTTAGTTTTTAACAGATAAATGTTAAATTTAGGGGTTGGGATCAAAGTGATACCCATCTTGCATACATTGAGGACTATTTCTATCAAGTGATGTATATTAAGGATCAAAATAATTCAATCCCCATACATGAAGGACCATTTAGATCATTTAACCTCTTTTGCTACAACAAGTAACTTTCGTTTTTTGTGATGCTTGGTGAATGCTAGAAAATGCACGACGTTTGGTACATGTTAAAACTATGAATCATGACCGATTAGTAAGGTATTTGACTCGTGAAAAGAAGCTTGTTCTTTTGCTACAACAAGTAACTTTCGTTTTAAGTGACGTTTGGTGCATGTTAAAACTATGAATCATGACAGATCAGTAAGGTATTATTCCGATTTATTCTTATTGTTAAACTTTCAGGAAGTGGAAGCTGTTATGGAGAAGTAATCCATCTACTGTTGACTCCTGCCTGCATCTTGATGATGAAGATTGAAGCATGATGTTGCCTCGTTGATGTTCGTGTCAAATATGTTAATTTTCTTTGTATGTGTACAAAGAAAGGACCTATGCTTGCTACTATTCTTTAGGTGCCATTTCTGGTCTTTTTTTGTAACCTAAAGCTAAGGTTGAATAGACTTATGCTTCCCTCCATCATACTATTTATCAAAAGTAGTTTATGTTGGTCTTTAATATATATTGTTCTTACAAAAAACATTCTCAAAAAAATATATGTTATTCTTACATGTACTTGTGATATTTGTTAAGGGTTGTTGTAACCTAAATCTTAGCAGGGTCTGGGCTTAGCACTTGTTTGGCCAAGCTTCTTGAAAGCCGGAAGTGCTTAGAGTTGAGGTGTATGATCAAACTTTTAGGAAAAAAAGTGTTTCTGAGTAGAAATTTTTTATTTATTTATTTAAAAAGTTGTAACGACTACTAGTCGTAGTTGAGTGTTGAGTTTCTAAATTTCCTCTTAATACATTCTTTCCTTCTTTTTCTTAGCGGTACATCCAAATACTAGAAGATTTCGATATGCCTTTGAATTCAGATTCACACAGACGAAGGAACTTGTTTTCCCTTCATCAAAATATTTTCTTTTCGATTAAAAGCCCATGAGAGGGCCCAATATAGATGCAAGAAAGTATAAATTATAGGAACCACATATTATAAGTACTAAATAACATCCTATCTTTTCTAGTTTTCTATTTACCAAAAATCCCTTAAAAATGATGTTTGCGGGATACATAGCGTTGTGCACGGGATACATTAGGTTTGATACATTCCACATAGCGGGATACATAGCGTTGTGCACGGGATACATTAGGTTGATACATTCCACATAGCGGGATACATAGCGTTGTGCATGGGATACATTAGGTTTGATACATTCCACATAGCGGGATACATAGCGTTGTGCACGGGATACATTAGGTTGATACATTCCACATAGCGGGATACATAGCATTGTGCATGGGATACATGCGGGATACATAGCGTTTGATACACTCCACTAGCGGGATAATAACGTTGTGCACGGGATACATGCGGGATACATAGGTAAATAGGGGATTTTTGAAAATTTTGAAATAAGTAGGGATGGATATTAAGGTAAGTAAAGAAGTGTAGTTAAGTAATTTGTCCTACAAGAAATTCAGTGTGGATCAGACTGTTTTTGGGCCTAGGACTTGTAGGGGTATACTTCTTCCTTGGGCCCTAAAATGTGTGAATTAGCACCCAGTGATTTTCTTTTGAATCCACCTTTAAAAAATAGCCATTTATACCATAGTAACATACGCGGTATTTTCACAAGTAAAGTCTGAAAATAATGAAGTGATTAATATAATCCAACAAATTAATAAAAACATATTTAGTGTCAAACTATGAATCTTTCTTAGTTGTTTTCTTTTAAATTAGTTCAGCTTTACTTCAAGCTAAATAACATGATTTTTAATTTTGTGCTATTTAAATTTTATCTTTTAATACTTGTGAATTCAACACATATCAATTTCCATATCAATGAATGCAGAATTATCACATACTAAATAAAAAACATAAGTTTTATTTCATTTCATAATACGATAAACATACTGAAATGTAAAATTAATATCATAGATATGATAAATTCAACAAGACCCAATTGGTCCAATGTCGAAATTCGACGAAGAATTTTCACTCATCCTTAGAATGAGCCAATGCACTTCCAAGAATTTGATATAGGAGCATAATCTTACACTCCAGTAGTTGCAACACCGCAAGTTCAAGTTCCTCCACTTTTTCTTCCAAGATCTTGCTCATTTGTTCAAGTTCAAGCATCCCCAGTTCTTCAATGGGGTTTTTAGCATCCTTTTAGTGTTGCTAAGCTTCGTCTTTCTTTCTATGGCTAAACCTCTACTTTGAAAAAGTAAGAAAATGTGATGTAGGATATCAATACCACGAGTGTATTTATAGCAAAAAATCATCACGTTGTTTGGTAAAAATGAGCTCATTTACGATAATTATATTTCCATAAGCGATAGTAGAATATCTTGGATTACTTCTTATTTTTAATTATGAAATTTAAGAATTATAGCTTAAATTTATGTATAGTAAATTATTACATTCCAAGTTTAGATCCTTTGTATAAGTCATTTGACACTCAATTTTGGACTATTGCATTTTTAATTAATTGGTCAAACTTCTTGAATTTGAAATATAGTAAAATAAGTATTTATAAAAGTCAAAAATATATTTAAAATCATTTTGACTTTATTTTGTCACTTTTAAAGCATAATATCCCAATATATATTAGATATATTTCGGAGAAATTATATAATTAGACAAACTTCACCACCATAAATACTATTATTACGTATACTTTTAAAATATTATGTATCTACCACTAATTAAGAGTTTTCTATCATACATTGAGAAAAATACACTAAAATAGGGAGAGAGACGAGCCAGATCAGGAGGGAAGCGAGCGAGATTTTGTTATGTATCTCAAATACATGTGAATCATACTATATCCATGTATTTGGATGTATTTGGTGTGATTTGCATGTATCTGGGATACCAGATACATATGAGAGTGGTCAGCGAGATGGGAGAGAGGTAAGGGAGATGGTCGAGATTTGTTATGTATTTCAAATACATGTGAATCCACTTGGATGCAATGTATCTTGAACAAATTTGACCCAATATTTCCTGAGATAGATGTATCTGAACGTATCTGACACATGAAAATCTAATATTGCAAACTATAGAGTATCTAAGTAATTAGCTCCTAAACTAATGAAATTTATATAAGTTTCTCGTATATTTAACATATAATTTTAAGTATTAATTATGCCTATCTTACTAATTTGAAAATTCAATTTATGTTAAAAACAAATGTTTCATCTTGCCAAATTTGTTTTCAGACGTATTGTGGCCAAATTTTGTTGACATCATTGATGTTGGTGATGAGTATTGATGTATTGTGAAATTGACAGCGATGGCGTGGTATTTTAGAGTTGATTTCAATGGTGGTGGTGGTAAGAAATATGAAATTAACAACGATGAAGGTGATACAACTGTTTGTGATGAGTATTGTAGAGTTGACGGCGGCCAGTGATAATGTTATCGATGATGGGTATCGTGGAGTTGAGGTTGCGATAATGGTGTAGGTAGTGGTGGTAATGTTGTGAATTCGATTGCGGCGGTAATGGTGAGGAAGAGGAATAGAGCGAAGAGTGGTTGGTGAATGGTGATGGACTTTGTGAAATCTACGGTGGTGGTATTGTGAGGGACGATGAAGGTTGAGGTGGGTGGTTTTTTATTTTGAAAAAATGTATAAAAAATAGTTTTTTGACATGTGGAGGTGCGTGTAGCACACCCACCTTGACAAGTGTGGTTCTAGACTTCTGAGAGGGTATTAAATTCACTTGAAACGAGATTAGGGGTAAAGAACTGCTCGTAAAGATAAAGTGCTAAAGTAAGTTTTGCAGAATGGTTTGTCTTATGTTTTTTCTTCACATTCCAATTTTATTCATTATATTCGGCTGGTTTATAACCCCTCTTTTCAAAAAATAATAATTAAAAATGATATTTTTAAATATCAAGTTAAACATTGACATTGTCTTTGTTGCTTATTAGTATATATTTTGATGGTAGAATATCTATTAATTCTGATATGAATTTTAATTTTAATGGTAATGATTATTTTATTGTTACTGTGATCGTTTTGTAACTGACTAAAAATAAAAAAAAGTATCACATAAATTTAAACGGAGAAGTTATATATTTTATCAAGAGATTCACCTATAATTATTTAATAAATGATTAGATTGTGAAAATAACTTTTACACCATAATACATAAAATTTATTGATTCCCTGAAAAATAAGACAAATTGCCTGCTATAAATATATATATATATATATATAATAGGCTATAAATATGTTAGCTTTCCTATACATTAACTATACACAGACTATACATTATGATACATTCAAAAAGCTTAATATAGTTTAACTATATGAAGTATACAAAGACTATATATACATGAAGTATATAATAATGATTCAATTTCGATCATCTCAAAAGTCAGCTTTGAACCGTTTCAAAATTTAGATATGAAATCCTCTCTGTTTCAAATCTTTTGATATATGATTCATCTGAAACGATTCAGATTTTCAGTACGTTGAACTTATTTTTTTATTTTTTTTAAAAGAGAGGACAAAGAAGATCGATGATGCAGAAGAAGAAGAAGAAGACTGACGAAGAAGATGAAGAAGAATGACGAAGCAAAAGAAGATGAAGAAGAAGAATGACAAAAACACGAAGAAGAAAAAGCAGCACTAACAATCATTAATGGCAAAATTGAAAGAAAGAAGAAGAAGCAGGCATTGATAGCCGAATTGAAAGGAAGAACAACATATTTGGCCAATTTTGATAATTTTGAAAATTGAGATACAGTTAAACCTCACTAAATTGATACTCGGTTAATTAATAATTTCTCTAAGATAATATTTTTCTTCTGTTCCGACTTGGGGCAATGGAAATAATCACTCATTTCAATAAGATAATAAGATAATATATTTTCAGAAGATCCCTATATAAATATATGGTCCCATGAATATATAAATTAATATTTTTTTTAAAGTACAAATATATCTAAGACAATTTAGTGAAATATGATTTTATTGTGTTTTGTTTTTTTGTTAAAATTTAAATCTGAATGAAGCTTATCTCTAACTTTTCTTAGTGCATCCAAAAGTTGTGGTGTTGTCTTTTTGAACCGCACTATAAAATAGTGAAGAGTTCTAGATGCAATAAGTGTTTTCTCACGCGTAACTGGTTTCAAAAGTATTGTATCATCTTCAATTTTACCATCAACATTATTTAAGCTCTAGACCTCTGAACATGTATCATTTTCATCCTGGTAATCAAATAGGTTATTAATGTCCATTTTATTGTGGTAACCAAGATCATGACCTCAAGTTTATGGATGACGTTTTTTCAAGTGGTTCATTTAAATTCTCTGAGATTTCATTCCCTTAACGAATTTTACACTGTCAAAACAGTCTTTAAATTAATAAATACTAATTTACGATTAATTAATATCTCTATATTTTATGGTCTCACCTATACTAATTTAGTGAAATTTTACTGTAATTTGATGGTAAAGTAAAAAGTCGAGTTACCAGTTTGCATAAGTAAACCACATTTTACACAATTTGACCAATTAAAAATCACCTCAAAGCATTTGCGTGAGTAACCACATATAAACATGTATATTGAGCTACAACGGCCCATTAGGAAGCCCAGTTATCTAACATTCCGCATCTTGAGCCAAATAAAAGCCCTAGTACAAATCCTTATTAGGTTTTCCATATCGCCATCATATCCCCCATCACATTTCTGCCTCTAACTCCGCCGCTCTCCTCCGTTCATCGTTCTCCGATCAATGGTAAGCCGAGTAATCATCGTCAATACTGTTAATTCTACGTAACTTTGTTTTTTCAATTTCTGAATTTTGGTATTCTTTGTAGGCTCCAAAGAAGGCACAAGCTCCACCTCCATCTTCCAAGCCAGCAAAGTCCGGCGGTGGAAAGCAGAAGAAGAAGGTCATCACTTTCTACTGATTCTGTTACTGATATAATTTTGGTTATTGGATGAGAATTTTGAAGGTACTTATGTAGATTTGTTATACATGAATGCAGAAGTGGAGCAAGGGAAAGCAAAAGGAAAAGGTGAACAACATGGTGTTGTTCGACAAGTCTACATACGATAAGCTACTCTCTGAAGCTCCTAAGTATAAGCTTATCACTCCTTCTGTCCTCTCCGATCGTCTCAGGGTATTGTTTTTCTCTCTAATTTCAATTTTTACTTTTCCGGTGATTGATTTGAGTATCTGCTTTTCTATGGAACATTGTCAATTCCACACTAGATCAATTATCGTATTTATATATGTATGTATATGGTAAAGTTGATATCTTCTCTATTAAAGTAGATTTTAGGTTTGTGATCACAGCACACACTAATGCTTTTGTGGCCATGGTGCGATCATAGCCCACATATACATTCTATTTCTTGATTATTCCTCTATGCCTAAAGGTAGCTTCCCTGGTGCTACATCTATCCCTGAGAATTATTTGGACCTTAATATTAGTGTGAAATTGTTCTCTTGAGAAATGTATATAAAGTTTATTGCTTTAGCTATGATTCTATTATATTTGATTTTAGCTTAAAAGATGGTATGTTATAGTAGTGGAAACTATTGTCTTAGAAATTGTAAAGTGTTATTTTTGATGCTTCTCCAACGAATACTCCATCCATATCCATCCCTCTGTCCCATTTTATGTGAAGGTCTTGCTATTACAGGAGTCAACAATTTTTCATTGACTATAGTTTTCTCAATCTTCTTAAATATTTTGAATTCTTAGCTATTTTGACTTGCAGTACCTTTCATTTGTCTTCAAATATGTAAGATTTATTTAAAATATTTGAAGAATCTATAACTGATAGTCAAAATCAAGTGTCCTTACCTTCATATACCAAACTCCTGCTCAAGTATTGAGACAGGGTAAGTAGTTAATATGACAATTTAGATGTTAGGTTTCTGTAATTGCTTTGCTATTTGGGCTTCCTCTACGTGGATTCTAGAGTTCCAATCAGTATCATGAAGGATTCCACCAGTATCACCTGTCCATCTGATGAAGCATTTTTCTTGTGTCTGGCTTACAAGTATGTAGTTGAGGCCTTGTGGATTTTTTAGAGGGCGTTTTGTGTGATGGTGGTTGCCATTTTGTCTGTGTCTGTTTGCTGTATGATGTGCCAAACATAGGAGAACCATCAAAGCGTTAATAGAAGGATGAACTACTATTTAATGATCTGTTCTTGTTGTCAAGTGTAGTTTGTTTCATTATGCTTATGCTCATGCATATCATGATGCCAAATTTTGATTATAAAATTGTTTGTTTATGATAATGTTATCAGTATTTGTTTGGCATTGGCAGCAATATTTGAGTCACGGTACATTTGTTTGTATGCTAATATGTATTGTAATTTTGCTAATGTTGATTTGAATGAATGTCCAGATTAGTGGATCACTTGCTAGGAAGGCAATTAGAGATTTGATGGCTAGAGGTTCAGTCAGGATGGTGTCTGCTCATGCTAGCCAGCAGATCTACACCAGGGCTACCAACACTTAATATGCGTTATTTCATTTGCTTACATAGCTCTTGTAGGGGCTACTTGTTTTAGAAATTTCTAAGCTTATTTTGGAAAATATCAGAGGACATATGAGCTACACAGCTATTTTGAGCAATAGTTTTGATCGCAGTTACTATTTTGACTATGCTGGCTATTTAATTGAGTTATTTATCTCTACTCGTCTTTTGATGTTGAAAATAGATGCTCTTCCCTTAGGTGTCTAGAATTCCAAATGAGTTCACTCCCCTCTTCCCCGAAAGTTTGTGACGAAGTGATGAAATGGTCTAGTGTATTCTTTTCATTGAAATCGCTGCTGTTGAGTTGATTTCAGTGTTGAGCCTTGGAAAATTTAAAGGCTCGGGAACTGAGCTTAAGATTGCTTCTCTACTAGCGGAGTGTAAAATAGACATTGCATATAAGACTGACTATATCAGGACTAGAGACATTCCAGTTACCAGTCTGACTAGAGGAAAGTCAGCATGAAGATGACACCAAAACATTAACAACAACCCCAGTGAAATCCCACCGGGTGGGGGTGGGTTGGGGAAGGTAGAGAATATGCTAACTTTACCGAGGTTGTATTGGAAAGACCCTAGCTCAAGCAAATCATAGAAGTAATCAAAAGAAAAACATAATAGCTAATAGCAAAGTTGTGCGTACATATACGCAAGAAACTAGAACATCAACAATAAGGTACAGTAACCTAAAATAGTAAATCACATATTATTATAATCATAAACTTGAAACCAACTGACTAGTAACTCCACCTAGCCAAACGCCGGAATAGGCTAGGAATAAAACAGATTTTGATCATTATTGGTCAATTTTCAATCTAGGAAAACCTTTCTACAAGCTGAAGAGAGGAGCAGGAAGTCACAGTGTCTTCAACAACAAAGTAAAGATCGCATGGTTCAACTGTCCAATGAACTGAATCTCAGCCACTACGACGAACATTGTACAGTGATCTCATTGCCTACTAGCCAAATAGCAAATACCAAACTGCTTTAGAACGTACTGCAGCAGCATCTAGATCCCTTGCACGCACTGATGAAAGCAGCCAGATGATTTGCCTGTTCAAGAAACAAGGTGTCTGGCATTCTCATCATACTGGCTATATACAAAGATAATCCCATCTATGCAAACACAAGATGCCAAATCTAAAACAAGCTATGTACTTACTAGCACCATCAAAATCGACACTACGCTCCAAAATGCAATTGATTGCATGATCACTTATTAAGCCAGAGCACTCTTCTCCTCATCATGCATTCACTGACCAACAAGGTAATCAGCAATGTCTGGAGGACTAACCTGAAGCAAAGTAACTGTTGCTGCTACGTATTTCAGAAACTACGGTGTTCCAAACTAGACAGGGGCCTATTATTTGGAATTCACATGATTGACAACCGGTTATTGCCTTTCCCATGAGCGCCATGGCAGCAATGCTTGGTGCCTGCTTCTTTTGGAAATCACCAAGTGACAACTTTGAGTCATAAGGCTCACAAACCACCACTGACTTGGGCCTCTTTTGTGCAGTGGCAGATCTATTATGAAGCCACCTTTGAACCCAAGACAGTGAAGTCAACAACTCGTGTTGTTTCTTCATAACGTACAAAGGAGAAGAGTCCGAGTTCCTTGCTAAGGCTAGAGTTCTATCACGAGCCATCAATTCTTCACAATGAAGTTTACCAGCTGTGAGTACTGAGCCTGTTATAGTAACTCTAGAAATTTTGCGATGGGACTTGTTTGCTTTCACATTAGATGACTTCCCTGAAAGATAAGAGCTCTTTGTTCCAACTGAAAAGGATCTAGAAGCACTCAATTTCAGGCGCTTGACCCATCTGCTACCAGGCTTGTCTTTGAGCAGCGTTGCAAGGCAAAAATTAGCTTTCAATGGACTTGGGTGCTCGTTATGACCAAGGAACAATCTCAAATCCAAACTTTGAGTTGTGGAAGAAGTTGGTTCCAACTTATCCGTCAAAGATGGAAGCTCCAAGTTTAAGTCAGGCAATTTGGTATGAAGGCTTTTATGTCCAACTTCTTTCTCGAGACAGTCGAGTGCTTGAAGAGCAGGTATATTTAGGTCCATTCCACTCACCTGCAAGATACCAGAAATACCAAATGGTCAAAACTGAGATTCTAAACTGAAAGGGTCAAACGGGGAAGTAATGGTACCATTTCCAATAGTACTGCTTAGCAGGGACTATCGGGATTACACAAATAAGATCACAGACAATATGCCAGTGTTTTTTCACATCGCATAAGGAGAAAACACCAGCGAGAGCACCACATTTTGCTAAATATTATAAGGTTAAGTCCTACCACAATTTCAGCTAACTTTTTAACTTCATTTCCCATGTATACTTGGTATTTAGCGAGTAAACTGGGAAATTCAGCAGCTTTTACAGAGAAGAAACTGAATAGGTTGATATCATAAATTGACTACTTTGACACTAGCCGTCACCTACTGCAGTCTTCCTCCTTTATCCAGACATGGGACTGGATATGCTACTAACCCCAGGCGAAATAATACGAAAGTAGGAAGAAATCAAGAGACACCACATCAATTTACATGGTATCACTTGGGAGCGGGGAGGAGAATGAGCTTGGAATGTCGTTTATGGAACTTGTTTTCCCAGGGAAAATGCTTTCCAGAACATTTTGGTCTGAGAAAATTGAACATATTTTCCTCCAACACTCCTAATGAATTACTATTATTTTTTGGATGGTAATATCAAAAGTTTAAGTCTTTTGGTTGGTTACCTGTGCAGGACTTCATTCACTTGTGAAAAATCCAATACCATAATTGAGTCATCAATCTTCCAGATTCATGGAAGCTCTTCAGTAGACTTCACTAATCAAACGTGTTGAACGGCTGTGATAATTATAATGTTCAGTCTCCAACATTCACTTCTAAAGATTTATCTTTCGAAGCTAGAGAACATCTATTTATGAAATCAGACTTTAATCATATGCCAGCCAGAGCTTGACTTGACACTGTATGAGATGCTGAGCGTCAAGGATTGTACAGCAAGAGCACAGATGACTTTCGGGAGGCACATCAATAAATCTTTTGGTAGACTTGGAAAGGTTCGAACAATCTTCAGTCCAACAATTAAGTTTTTACGGCTGCCAAGTAACTCAGTCATGTTCAACATTGGAAATTGGAAATTGTTTCCTTTATCTGGAAAAGAGAATCACACAGCCTTTCTTCAGATGGTAATCACATAATGTACTAATGTATTGGAAATCGAGGATTACCATGTTGATCACCTCAACTAGTCCAATGCAAATGAAGATATCACAAAATATAGGATAACAAAAAAAATTAGCAGGTAGTTCTCTCAATAACATGATTGAGATTTGGATTGCAAAGAGACACAAACATTTCCCATGCTGTGATTATCTGTGGTCTATTCCCCGACTAGGATCGGGGAACATGAGAGGAGTAGAAGTAGAAGTTTTCCCTACACTGTCATATCCTTCCATGTAGCACACAAGAACTTCCTCTATCACTCCCCACCACGCTTATTACTAATCTACACCACAACCCAACATGGCCAAGCACCTGAAATTCGTTTTGATGTGGGTGGGGTGAGATTTGATCTCAGGACCTATGCCTGTTCTGATATCATATTAAAGTGTGTGACCATCTCATCTAAAAACTTAAGCTATGAGCACACTTTTTTCATAATATTCTCAACAGGTTTTACTAATTTTCTAATGTTAGGTAGGAAATCCTTTTTTTTAATCTCAAAATTATTTACTTATATGTGTGGTGGAGAGTGGGGAGAAGAGATAACGAACTTGCAATGTCACCCAAGTAATTTGGTTTTCCTACTTTGATGAAATCAGTCATTTTCGTCATTTTTAAGGAACTTAATTTCCTACAAAAATATTTTTCAAAAAATTTATCCAACCAAACACGAGAAACAATTTCTACTCCACAACAATTACAGTTCTTTATATTTTGACCCCTTTTAGTAAAAATCTAGGCTCCGCTACTAGTTACATCAGCACCACAGTGGGAAGAAGATCATGATTTGGCTCAAAGATTCAAAACAGATTAAACTTATACAGAATTACTCAATAATTTCTGCTACTTCTGTAAATACCAAAATCACAGATTGAATTTGTACTTAGATGAAACCAGAATTAAATAAACTTGAAAGTGAACTCACCTCTGTTCTTGGCAAGCAGTAAGGTTGAAACTTCAAAGAAATTGAACTATAAAGTGGCCATTTGTGTACAGGAAAGAGAGAGAAAATTGTTGAACATTAAAATGTTAGTTAGAACTTAGAAGATAGACAAATGAAAAGGATACATATAGCAATTAGCATTCCCTAATCATTTTTTTTTTGTTTTTTTGTGTTTGTGTTTCGTATTTGCATTGAAGCAAAAGCATGGTGTTTGGTACCCTATCCATATCTTTTTATATTTGTTAATTAAATTAAAAAAAAAGGGTTGTTATTTAAAAAGAGAAATAATTATAATTTGGTACGAGCAAAAGTATCTTACCTTTTCTTAGTTTTTTCAAATATATCTTGTATATATGGGCAGACAGACAATTGGCACACAAATATCTACAAATTCCATGTGTCTTCGGATTTAGTAACAAAATAATATATTCTTTCTATTTTATTTAATTTGACACATGTTGATTTGATTTGATATATGCATGCATCTAGTACTCTCTCATTTATGTGGCTTACTTTTCTTTTTAGTAGCCTAAAAAAGAACGACACATTTTTATATTAAGTAATAATTTGATTGTAAAATGTCTATTTTATCTTTAATGGAATGATTTATAGCCACACAAATTTCTATCATTCATTTTAGATCACAAGTTTAAATATCTTCATTTCTTTCTTAAACTCCGTGCCGAGTCAAACTACCTTACATAAAATGGGATGGAGAGAGTATTAAATATATAAATTTGATTTGAATTTGGTATGAAATTACCTAATTAGTAAGACATATGTAATTATCTAAAATTATAAATTGAATTAATATATATGACAAAAATATTTGTGTAATTAGATAGTCTGAAAACGAAAAATATAATAAAAAATTAAAAGGAGTTTTTCAATTAAAAAAAAGGCTAAGTGGACTACTTATGAAAATTTGTGAAACTTGTAACGTGAAAAAAATATGCAGACAAGTTTAGAACAATTACAAAAAAAAATCCATACATATAATTCGGGTTTATTTCACAACATAAAAACATTATTTAATAATATATAAAAAATATTCTTATTAACATCAGATACACGTGTAACTAGAAACTAGTGAATGTACATGAACTTTTATTAGAAGCAATGCCAACATTGATGGTCCGACCTCGAAACACATACTTTTTGGACGTTACATATCAAGATGGACTCTCCCTAAAAACAGAGATCAAAACTTACCCTTCTCCCATTTGTGGGTTAACTGTGATAAATAAAGTTAACTTCCGTTAATCATCCCAAAACTTAAAAAACATCACAAAATTTTTAAAGGTTTTTTTTAGGCGAACTACATTTAAAATTTTTGTGATGTTTTTTGAGTTTTGAGGTGAGCTAACAAAAGTTTACTTTGTTTATCACAGATTGCCCACAAACGGGCAAAGTGTATGTTTTAATATGTATTTTTAGAAAGAATCCCTTTTAGTCTGTAGCATTCAAAAAGGGTCCATTTTAAGGCCGGACTCATTTCTCGTGACCTTTATTGATAAACATAGTTCTCTTGAAAATTGAGTTCTTTTCGTTACACATTCTTTCAATTCTTTGAGTACATAATTAGATGAGTAACACTTCTATTTATTTATTAGAAAGATTTAAATTAAATTAATTTTAAGAATTTAAATTTTATAAAATTTAATAAAGGAATCAGCTGACTTGGCATGATAAAATGGACAAAGTAACATGGAAAAATGGACAAAGTAACATGGAAAAGCTCTAAAATGAGTCAAAAAGTGTATAGGTGTTATATTGTTCCCTTGGCAAGTTTGAAGGCCACGAACCTCCTCCATATACCACTTACTAAATTCTATGGTCCATTTTTCTCCACACCTACCTTTTCTTTCTTCATCTTTAGAGCCGTCAAAATGGGCTTAGTCCGCCCTAGTCCGGAGTTTTTCTAGGATTGGATTGAGCATTTTCAGGTCCTTCCAAATGAAGGGTTGACTCATCCTAGTCCATCAAATTTCTTGGCCCGCTAGACTTGGGCCCGGTGAGATTGAACCGACTCTTTTTGACAACTTATTCCTCCCTAACTCAATAATTATTTGTTATTCGATTCATGATTTGATTTGAATCGATCTTTTATTAATTTTTCAATTATAAAATTTAAATATAATATATATTTATGAATTTGATTTGATTTTAAAAAGTTTAATGGTATTTCTCTTTTTTTTTTTCTACAATTGAAAAGGATATTTCATTTTAGAGAAAATGGCCAAAAGCCCCTTCAATATATAGCCGGATTCCCAACTATACACTCATACTTTACAGGGGTCCTATCACCCCTCTGAATTTTATAAAACTGAAATTATTACCTCCCTAAATGCTTATCTGGCAAAGTGAGTGTATTTCACTCTCTTTGAGAGAGTGAGCAGCCAAAACAATATTAAAATTTTGTTTAAATATATTATTTCATAAATATATGTATTTTTAATTATTATTCTTTTAAAATTTAATTTCTTTCTTCTCCATGATAGCATATGCCAAATCTCTCCACCCTTATCATTCCAAAATTGATGCGCCATTACCACCTCTCCACCAGATTCATTATTGTAAATTTCTAACAACTCTCATGTAAAATTTTTGAAAAAAACAATCAAATCCACCATCTCCAATCACCAAAAAATAATTTCAATCAAATTAGACTCATAGTGGTCTTGGTGGTGTTGTGAATATTCTCTTTTTCGAGCTTTATTATTTGAAAGAAATGGTGGAGAGCTCTTTGAGTAAGTGGAGGAGCTAATGGTGAAGGCATAGAAATAGCAAAGGCATAGGTGGAGATGGTGGTGACAACGAAATTCTCAGACTATGCCGACGGCGGCGACATATCCCTCCGGAGAAGACAAAAGAGAGCCCCCAATTTAACCCCCAATATTTTCTCCAAATCAAAGTTCTCACAAAATAGTTAGGGCTAAAATATGAATGAAGAAGAAAGAGAAAAAAATGTCTTTTAAAAATAGATCTACAGGTGAAATACACGTGTCAAGCGCGTGTGTTTCACCACAAGACACATATCTGGTTATGACATTTTAAAGGGCTACTTATTTCATTTTCAAATAATTCAGGGGGATAATAGGACCCCCGTGAAGAATGAGTGTGTAGTTGGAAATCCGGCTATAGATTGGAGGGAGGGGGGTTTGGGTTTGGCCATATTCTCTTTCTTTTTTTAAACCATTATTTCAAATTTTGCTATTTTCCTTTATCTTTAAATAATTTTAAAAGTATAAAATTTAGCTTAATTCATTGTACTCCTAACATTTGGTATTATTTTTCTATCCTATATTAACTATCTAATTTACTAAAAATAATTATTAAAAGTATTTATCAATTAACAAAATTAAACTATCGTTTTTTATTATTTTCATTACCCTAGCAATTATTCTTTTTGAAAGTATAAAAAATATACCTTAAAGAGTAAATTAGTAAATTATAATTATCATCGGTTGGTCATTTTCTCTTCATTTTATGCTAACTTATAATTCTTTACTATCATTTTTTTCTAAATGGGGTTATGATTATCTTGAATTATTGAGAACTATAAGTTTTAATTAAGTGAATAGAGTTTATAAAAAATATTTTAAAAAATCAAGCAAAGTTCATAGTTGTTTATTTATTTTAATTTTAATTTTAATTTACTTTATTATTTGCATAATTTGTCGATTTGATTTGAGACCTTTTAGTGACCCTTTTCAAGTCATTTTAATGACACAAACATGAAGAGGAAAGACCAAAAGTTGCATTTATCCCTAATAATTGTGGACCTTTTGGCTCCTCTTCCTTAAAGAATCAATTATTTTACTTATATATGATAGGAGTAGTATCAACTTCTTAAATGATGCACTTCCAACCTTAATCAGAAGGTTTCTCACATTTGGTGACATATCATTTCTTCTTTCTATCATTCATGTTTTTTCAATTTCAAATGAAATTTGATTACATCCACTTTTTGATGTGGTGAGTTACATTCTAGATATAAGATTGCCAGCTTAGATTATGGCCAAATTTAAGGAAAAAAAAAATAAAGATTTGATTGGGCAAAGTTCATAGCTTCTCATAGAATTCAATTTGATTTTTATAAAAATGCATATTTTTCATTGTTTTCCTTATTACTTTGTTAGTTAAATTATTTGTTATGTTGTATAGCTTCGAAATTTGTTTGTTTATTTAGTATTTTGGGATTTTGATTTATTTAAGTTTCAATTTATTTTTTGGATGATTTTTTTGGTTATTACTTTATTTATTTAGCCTAATTTTTTATACTTACCTAAAGGGGTTTGTAGCTACAGTGCTATTGATTAATTTTTGTGTTATTATGTTGTATGTTTGTGTTCTGAGAATTTTATGTTATGCATTACACACTTATATATATATATTTTGTGTGTGATTTAAAAAAAATTGAACAAAATATGGAATACATGTGATGTGCCACCTCTTTTGACCAATGATCCTATTTATCTTTTCTATTTCTTTCATTTTTTTGATATTTTTTTCTATTTTTTAAATTATTGTACAAAAATGAATTTGTCAATTACTACTTCAGTTATTCAAATTCTTTAATATTAAAACTTAATTACCTTTATTTTCATTATTTCCATAACTTTTGATAATCATAACTCCTAATTCAGATTAATAGTCAGGGAAAAGGCATAGATTTCCCCTTGAACTTGTCCCAAAAAGTCAGTTACACTCTTAAACTATCCTGGTGACCTATTACACACCTTTACCACTTAAAAGTGAATTTATTTTCTCCCTAAAACTGACGTGGCAAAAAAAAAACTGGCCCATCAGAAAAAATTAAAGTTAAAAAAAGAATTAAAAAAATCTAAATCTTCCTTCCCCTCCCATTACCCTTTAGAAAAAAATTAAAAAATCAAAATCTTCCATCCCCACCCATTACCCTCTTCTTCTTCATTCTTTAATTTTCATCACAACCTCAAAGATTCACAATGATGTGAGTGTAGTAGTGGTGTTGTTGGTTGTGATTATTTGTTGGTTATTTAGATCTGAAAGTGTGGAGCTCTTTGAAACTTCATCGGAGCCATGACTGAAGCTTTGAGCTTGCCGACACACCTGTAAAACAAATCAAAAGAATAAAATCGCAAAGGGATAAGGTAAGGGGGTCTGGTTTGGTGTTTGTTGGTGATTGGTTTGGATTCTGAGTGGGTGTTTGGTGGTGGTTGTTTGGTGGCTGATGGTTCGTCAAAAAAGAAGAACACATGGCGTTATGGAGGTGGACTTATGGTGGTGATGGGTTGGTTGTTCTTCGCCGGAGAAGACAAAGAAAATTCTTGTATAAATTCAAATGAATGATTTCTCCAATGAGATTAGAGATAAAGTGGGTGGGATTTAGTGATAAAAAAGATATAACTATTAGAGAATTTTAATAATTAATTAGAGATTAATTAGTGTAAAATAGAGTTAACAAAAAGAAAGTTAATTAATAAAGAAAGAAAACAAAAAGAATATAAGAAATTATAAAATTTGACGTGGCGCTGATGTGGCAGCGAGTGTAATACACAACATGCTGTGAGAGTGGTGTTACACGTCTCAGGGTGGTATTAAATTCATTTTTAAATAGTAAAGGTGTGTAATAGGTCGTCACAATAGTTTAAGCGTGTAACTGAGTTTTTGTGACAAGTTTAGGGGGCAATTTATGCCTTTTCCCTAATAGTCATGTTCATGAGATATCTTTTGGTATTCCATATTATGTCCTATAAACAGAGGCATTAGAAAATTATGTTACAAAAGAAATGATCAAATTTATATGTATAGTAGAGCTAGAATTAACTAGGTGAAACCATCTCATCTTTTTGGCCAACCATCTCAAATCTTTTTTTTACAATTGTATAAAATAGTATTTTATATCTTATTTATTGCTATTTTTTACTTATATGAGATTTGATTATTATTGCAGATGCTTTTTTTGTTGAATGGAAAAAGTTCATCTTTTCCATGACATTCGGTAAACGGATCGAATTTTATTTACATGTAAGTCGTACTTTTTATTATTTGAATTTTATTGTAAGAACTTGACAAGAAATTCAAGTAATGAAAAATTTATATCAAAAGCTTGGTGTGAAATGTAATACCCCGTAACTTAAAATGCATTTGCGACTCGTAAACACCAATGCATAGGTGTGATATCGGGGGAAGTATATCATTGAAAATGGTTAAGCATACCATGTGACCCTTATATTTAGTCATTTGAATGGTTAAACAAAAGTTTTAGGCCAAAGAGATCATTAAAGAAAAGGTTCAAGTTTAAAGGTTCATTGTGGAGGAATCCTACAAATGATCTCATTTCTCAGCGGACTTTGAACGAGCATATCTCCTAATATATAAGGAGTTAGAGGCCCTAACACCTATAAAATTAAAGGTATTTGAGTCTAGTTTGCAGCAAAATAAACCGCTCGTTAAAACAATATCGGAGTAAAACGTTATCCTCATTCTACTACAGACGCACGCATTGTCCAATCACTGTGGGACACATGGCACTTCAGAGTAAGTCGGCCAAACTTGTTGTTTTTATATTAGAAGTTTGGGATATCCTTTCCCATATACTCAAGAACGTGTAAGGACTGGTTTCAAGTTATTTCATCAAGTTTTTTCATCTCCAATCCTCCAAAGCTTAAGGTAAGTTGGTTTCTTCAAGAATCAAGTGTCTTTCTCTCCATAGACCTATATATATACTTAGCTAAATGTTTTCTTGAAGGTAAAAGTATTGTTCTTGAGGAATAGAAAGGACAGGGGCTGATTTTCTTGGATATATAGGTATGAATCATCTTTTATCTCCATAAATAGTATTCCAAGGATGCTTTAAGTATAATTTGCGGGTAAGACTCACGTGACGGTGATAGGAAGCCGTGAGTCGATGTTTTGCCCATGGTGGTTGATGTTTTGGTGAGGAGGGAGTTTGTAGGAGGCTGTGTTGATTGTTGTTTTGACCAAATGAGGGGTGACTGGTATTGTATTGAGGGCAGTAAGCTGGTTACGATAAAACAGAAGGCTATGTATAGAGAACGCGACTCTTATAAATCTTGAAACATTGTCGCTCACCAAGTGTTTGATGAAATACCTAAATTTCTAAGAATATGTTGTAGCCGGGTATATGAGCTCCTGTTATTTTAATTTATGGATTTAGTTCTCTACCAACTTAAACTATGAGCTTATAGAGGAATTTGACATCGTTAACAAATAACACGTGGGATGGGGTTCAGAGGCCTTGAGTTAACTTGTTATGTTAATTGTGGATGATTAAGGGGGCTGGTTCGTTATGGTTAAAGG
Organism: Solanum tuberosum; assembly: GCF_000226075.1. NCBI lineage: Eukaryota > Viridiplantae > Streptophyta > Magnoliopsida > Solanales > Solanaceae > Solanum > Solanum tuberosum. The sequence goes on from NW_006239035.1 coordinate 61,389, forward strand.
ATTGAGGAGTAATACCGAATACGTAAATAAGTCATAAGCCTATTTGGAAAGTAGAGAAAGAGAAGGATATGTTGATATGCCATCCATCTATTTTAATTGTTGAGATCGTCGCTCGTGAACTATTATTCTGTTTTCGGCATTGTTGTGATCCTTGATTAGTTTCTTATAGTATCCTTTTACGGTGTTATGTTATAGATAAAGTTGTCAGCAAAGAAGTTGGACGACGTAATATAGTAAGTCCCGAAGTAAGGTATGTAAAGCTAAAACCTGTTTTCCCCTTAAGGCACGACCTAAAGTCGCATGTTCTTCCGATAAGTGTCACAAATTCTTAGAAGTTAGCGAGTGTACATGGCGCATAAATTTAGAGGGAGCAATTGGCCACAGACCGTTCGTAAGTGTATAGGTCATAAGATATATGATTCTAAGGCTAAAGAAAGTAATCACAAATTATATCACAAGCTATATGATTCATGAATTAACTATTATAAGTATTTACATACAGTTGAGATTATAGACTACTTTGTAGCGTGGGGTGGGTATTTTTAGGGCTACTACGCGTGACGCTACTCTGTGCATAGAATTCAGATAGAGTTAGCTGGAATTTCCCGTCGTGGATTCACCTGATTGATACAGGCCTGCGGGCTGACCAGATAGGAGCCCTGGGGGGCGTACCTTGATAGACCTCGTTACCCAGACTATGAGATTTCACGTGTCGTCGTGACAGTGGGCTACAGATGCCATACAAGGTTCACTAATCGTCGTTAGTAGGCCATCATGTGATTCCCTGACAATTAGTATTACAAAGAGTAAAGAAGCTATATAATGAAGTAAAAATATCACTTAGGCAAATATTAGGGATTTTATATATATAAATGAATAATCCATGAAATGTTAGGTAAGTACCCTTGAGGTTGGTCACAATTTTAGTTTTGGAATATGTCTCCTGCACATATATGCTCAGATTTGCCTATCTTGATATTTGACTCATTTTAGCACCCTTAAATGTCTACTTTTTATTCAGCCTGCTCTACATAACATGTTTTATATGTACTGACGTCCAATTATTGTGGTGCTTCGTTTCTATCTCTACAGAATCAGGTACTCAGGACAACAAGCATTTTCAGTAGACCAGAAACTTCCAATTTAGTAGTTGGTAAGCTCCACCTTTACCTGGAGCTATTATATATTTAGAGCCTATATTTTGCTATGAATGTAAATATGTCGGAATGGGTATGTCGGGGCCCTGTCCCGACTAGTTATCAGATTCTCAGATACATACTCTTTAGAGGCTTCTTAGACTTAGTTTTGTTTCGGTTGTAAAGTTGCCCATCGGGCCTTTTTGTTATCTATATTTTAGTATGTGTCTTCATGTAGGTTCCGCTGCTTATGAGTCTACAACTTTGGCATGAGATTAGTACATATAATTAGCAGGTGCTTGTGTATATCCTTGATGTCCGCCCCTTTCTAGTTAGGGGCGTGACATGAAGTTGCTAAAACGTCACTTTTACATTTTATTTAATGTTAACTTAATGGTCTTTCTTTTCATTACTCTTATGAATTTTCATTATATAACGTCTAAATATTAATAGTCATATTCATGATATATACGTAATGACTCGGTTGGTCATTTTTGGTAATTCTTGTAAAATTACTATTTTATCCTCTCGATATTGACCCCGAGTGTGTTATGTTTGAGTTTGAAAGTTGATTTCCAAACTTTGAGTAAAAAATTGAGAATTTGGTAAGTTTTGGTTTTGAAAGGCTAAATTTGCTTAAAAGTGGTTTTCAGAGTGTTTTGGAGCCGGAACGGAAATTCCATCGATTTCATCGTTCCCGAAATGTAGAATATGGTCTAGTAAAGTTATCAGTTTTAGATTCGGAGTCACTTTGAAGATTTGAGGTCCTAAGTTGAAAATTATTGAGATTTTAGCCTTTAGGTTGACTTTGGTCAACATTCGGGGTTCTGATGCTTGGATCGGAATTTCGAGAGTTCCATTAGATTTGGCGGATGGTTTTAGGCCTAGGTGAGGTGTTGGTTGATTTTGAGAGGCCCTGATCTTGTTTTAGACTTTTAGGCGTTATACTAGTTTCTTGTGATTTTCACGGATGTCGGGTTAAGGAGATCTCGAATTTGTGTTTTGATTATTCCATTGAGTCTGGAACATCGAGTATAATGAATTTGCATATGTGGTTTGTGTTTACGGGATTCCAAACGAATTCCAAGAGTCTTTTCGATGTTTTTTTCGTTGGCTACTATTTCTGGTCCTGCAGTCCTCGCTTAAGCGGAACCTGGTTCGCAAAAGCGAGCTAGACTGGCCTTGTGGGCAGGGTTCGCTTTAGTGATGGTCACTTAAATGGAACCTGATTCGAAAAAGCGAGACTGGTCTTTTAGGCAAGGTTCGCGAAAGCTAGACCTCCAGCTTTTGCAGGGTTCGTTTAAATGGAACCTAGTTCGCAAAAACGACATTAGAGGAGGTTTTGACTTGCAAATTTTGGAGTTTAAGCCCCATTTTTTAATTTTTGAGCTTGAGAAATCCTTGGTTGCGATCTTTGAAAGGATTTCTTGTGCTAAATCATTTGGGTAAGCTTTTATGATCCTAAAACTTCATTTCCCTTTATTTATGTATGGATTTTAACATCAAAATATGAGATCTTGACCGGTAAATGATAAGGTTTTTCAAGAACTCAAGTTCTAAACTAAAATGAAGATTATAAACTGATTTTGGTCCCTCTTTTTAGAAATGGTTTTCACCAATGAGTTCCCAAAGCCTTAAACATCATTTTCAAGTATTAAATTTTGGATACAAACCTTCTTTTTGAAATTGAATTTTGAGTTGATGGACCCATTTTTTAAGGAAATTGTTGTAGGTATTGTTGTTTCCTAAAATTTATTGTGAATACTTGCTTGTATATAGATTGTGTCGCTTCGAAAGTGATTCAGAAAGAGAACACTCAACTCTTGGACTGATTAATTGATTGGTACAAGGCAAGTGATCTTTTAAGCTTTGCAATATAATAGAACTGTCTACTTCTCTTCATTGTATGCGTGTTGAGAAGTAATTAGGAATGAGGTTTAGGGTCTTATTTCTCCACTTGATTAATGTTAATAAACAAAGAAGGGGTAAATAAAAAGGCTTCGTGATGATAGCGATAATTTGGAATTGCCTTGTCGTGACCCTATTTGATTGATTTGATGAAATGCCTTTGATGACTTGAATGTGGAGTTGAATTACATGACTTGTTGTCTCTTCATGTGGTGTGATATTGCTTGTGTGCTTTGATTGTTTAACACCGTGATGAGACATGTGGTGATTATTGATGCCGAGGTCTTTTCCAATAAGTGCTTGTGGTATCGAGGTCATTTTTGGCAAGTGTAATTGATATAAGCCGATGGGAAATGGTTCCAACTAGTGAATTGATATAACTCGATGGGAAATTGTTCCGGCTAGTAATTTAATATAAAGCCGATGAGAAATGGTTTCGACTAGTGATTTGATATAAAGACGATGAGAAATGGTTCCTGCTAGAGTTGGTTCCAGTAGCATGAGCTTGTGACCAAAGTGGAGGCATTAAAGTGATCGACAAATCATGTTTAACACCAACAGATGTATGCATCGAATGGTACATTGGTTCCAGTCCTTAACAATCTTCACAAAGACTGGCCTCATGTCACGACCCGAGCCTACACCCTAGACGTGGCCGGCACTCGAGAACCATTTCTGGTCCCCAAGCAAACCGTCATCCTAGCTAACTACAAGTGGAAGACTAACTAAAGCATACAAAGCTTAAAACTGAATAAAATTCATTGATCTCAATTACAAAACTTTAACTCAAAAGATTAACTCTAAATAAAATAATATATTAAACTTGCCAGAAATAGGCAACTCAAGTCTTTAAAACATTTAACAAAATAAATGAAACAAACTTCTCAAACTCTACTGTCTATCTATGAAGTCTCTAAATGACAAAGATAGAAGTCGGGACAAGACCCGCGACATCTTGACGAAACTGGAAAGTAAATGAAATCCTCCGGAAGCAAGGAGGATCACCATAGCTAACTGGAACTTCAAGTGGTATCAACGAAACGCCTGTTGAATGATCCGGAATACCTGTATCTGCATCATGAAACGATGCATGCCAAATGGATCCGTACATGGAATGTACGAGCATGTAAGGGAAATTCTAAAGCATAAACATAAGCTTGAAATTGATAAAAAGGAAACTTACTTACCTTTTCTCAACTCACTCAACTAAACTCAACTCAAGAATAAGATACTCAACTCAAAGATTAGATACTCAACTCAAAGATATGATGCTCAACTCAAAGATACTCAACTCTGGATACTCAACTCAAGATAACGCAACAATAAAAGATGCAATATATGGAAAGCTTTTAAAACAATAGATAACAACTCAATGTATTAAAGAATACAATAACAACTCCATTTGTATATAGTAGAATATGATATAACTCTGTGTGAGTTTATCTAACCGACAACCATCACTATGAGCTATGTGACGATACAATGTCTCGCCCACGCTGCTAGAACTGTCCTATACTTTTTCGGGGTATAGAACCTCTTAACTAAGTGGATCCACTAGTCTATGTTAAAAAACATTAAGGAATAATCTAAAAAGTATAACCCTTTCTACTCAACTCAAAGATTAGATACTTAGCTCAAATCAATAGTTGATCTCAAGGGATTCACAATTGAACTCAAAGACTTTCTTCGACTCTTCTCTTAACCCTTTCTTGAATTTGAATTATGAATTATGAATTCTAGAGTTATGATTCATGATATGAAGGATCTCGTGATGATAAAGTAGACTCATGAATACATTCTCCTCATTCTCATACTCACTTGCTCGAGTATTGAAATAAGTTATTAGAAGTTTGTAGAAGACTCCTCAAAAGCACTCAAAGGACTTTCTAAAAAATGTTCGAAAGAACTCTCTAGACTTAACTCTTAGCTCCCAGACGGTTAAAAAAACACTGTATGGGAGCAAGTCCGCGATGCGAAGATGCATTTTAATATTTGGTCGTGAAATAATTTTGAAACAGTGGGGTCTGCAATCTCTCCGCGACTCGGAGAGAGAAAGTTCACTCTGAAAGAACAGGTCCGCGACACGAACCTGGTACTGGTTTTCCTATCCGACTTTTTCTTCCTAGTTTTCTAACCCCAATTCGCCTAAATTCAATTTTTTCCTCAATTTCTCTTTAGATTCAGATACCCAATACATGTACACAAGAATATAATCAAACACAACTCTAAAATCGACATGATTTCCTCAAGAACTCCAATTTAAGAACACAATTCAAGAACATCAAACGTTCAACTTTCTAGAGCGAATTTAACGCTAAAATTAACATGATTGGCGTGTGGGTGAACAAACCCAACACTATGGAAGCTTAAATACCTTTTAGGGATCAAACCCATGGCGAAAATCCGCAATACAACTCAAGAACCTCGATAAACGCCTTGATTCTTTCCTTTTTTCTCCTTCTTTCTCTTGTTTTCTCTTCTTGAACTCTCATCTAAAACCCTAGGCATATATTAGGATTATAAAACTAAACCTAATCAGATTACACCCCTAAAACCTTACTAAAACGAAACAATCTGACTGGGTAAGGAAATGACCAAAATACCCCTCACTATTTTCGGGTAACTTTCCTTATTTGAATAGCCTGACTTCAAACATGCATATCTCCCTCATACGATCTCAAAATTTAGCAAACTAGGTTGCGTTGGAAAGATAATTCAAAGACCTTCCATTTGATATCTTATGGGCCAGTTAACTCATCCTGTGCTGAAGGTTATGGTCGTTTGAAGTTGACCCAAAACTTAGAAGAACTTAGGAATGACTTGAATGAATTCTTTTTAACTCTTTATGGAACTCTGGAACTCAAGGTGCTATATCTAGTGAGATGACCTTCATATTTAAGAAATTTTAAATTTCTTGGTACAAACTTACTCACTACGAGGGATGGTTCAAGTCTTAGCTCAACAATTGTTTTCTAGGGTGTTACACCTCACAACTCCGAGTTGAGCGCCCATTACTTGTATGGTGCTTTACTATCATTTGCCAACACACTTATCATAAATTTTGGAAAAATCATAATCATATAAATCAATAATATCAGATATGTTATTGTTTTAATGAATAGATAAACAAACTGTGCATGATAAAAGTTAAATAAATAGAAAAAACTTAAGTTACAATGATTTTTACTCTAGGTTAATTGATGTTAGACATAAGCTAAGTTTTGTATTATACTAATTATTGATGTAGCATGTTAGGTCTGTTGATAAAATATTTTTCCAACAAGGTCAAGGTATGTATAATGAAAAAAATTAAGTCAAAAGATTAGCGACAAATTAAACTTCATAACTGATTTCTATTTTTTGGTAGCGGAGGCCAATATCATAAATAACAATATCTGAACTATCAAATAAATTCATAGACCGAGAAGGAATAATATAACATAGGAAGTTTTTTTATCCATACTTAACACAACAAACATTATTTAAAAAAGAAATAAAGTATATTTATTTGATTTTTCAAACAAGGAGAAGAAATATATAAACAATACTACTAATAATACTATTAAAATATATCTAAAATAAATTCTGCATTTTATTTCTCTATTTCTTTTCTTTCAAACATAAGAAGATTAAACACTATCAATATTTTTCTCAAGAATCTCATTCTCAGCCTTTCGCTTCAAAAACATTTCTTTTGAGCGAGAATCTATCACTAGAAATAATCTTTTAACCTCAAAAACTATAAGAATAAAGTCTGCATAAATCATACCCCTCCCCTACCGAAACCCCCCACTTATGGAATTACACTGGATGTTGATGCTGCAATAATCTGATCAGCCTTATCTTCTATCAAAGACATAAAATAAGGATTAGGAGGTTTGCTGGAACTAAATCCGAATGGAGTATTTTTTGTTGAAGTACCTGAATATATCATCCACAAATCACAAAATGCACCAATAATATGCTTATGAATGTTTATCTCTTCATTAATTTCCAAATACCAAGCACATATCTCTTCAAGAGACTCCTCCCAAGATTTAATCCCTTGATTTGCTTCAACCATTCTTTCCATAGACTTCTTGATATTCCCATAAGGATCCTCCGAACTCGATAGCCTTATAACACATGAGTCGTTAAAAGGTAGATAGTACCTGAACCCGTTACTACTACTACTATTACCCTTTGACCCTTCGAGAATTGATCTATTTTTCCCCCCATAAGCATCCATATTCGAGTCCATCTGCGTTATAACACATGAGTCATTCGATGGTAGATACTCGAGACCGTTACTACTAGTACTATTATTAGTATTCTCTGGCAATGTTGATGATGACACTTCAAGAATTGAAGTAGTTTCTTCCTCGTGAGGATCCATCGAATCCATAGGCGTTATAACACATGAGTCATTAAATGGTAGAGACTCGACTCCTTTATTACTAGTACTATTATTACTCTTTGACAATTTTGATGATGACACATCAAGAATTGAACTAGTTTTTTCACCTGCCTCAAATTTTTGAGAGTTGAAAATGTTGTCATTATTTTCAACTCTAAAAGAGAGAGTTCTAGGGTTTCCACAATGTAGCAATTGACATAGCAAATGAGAAAATGATTTGTTTTGGCTTTTGAAGAGAGAAGAGAGCTTCATTTTTTTTTAAAAAGAAAAAATAAGGGGGAGTTATTGAAATGTGAATGGTGAAAAAAAATAATGTGACCTTTTCTCTTTATATAGTTGTTGGAGTTTGATGGTTGGGTTGTGAATAATTAATGCAATTTTCCTATTTTTTTGTTGGTGTGGAGAACAATAAATGTCATGATAGAGTTTTTTGTTTGAAATTTATGATTTAAGGAAGGCCTGTTGTAAAATAAATATATATGTAATATGATATCACATGTTAAATATTCATTTTATTTAATGGATGTTTGACTAAACAAAATATTTCAAAAAGAAAGACATATTTTATTGTTAGCATAAGTTTTACTACATCTATGACATATGCTACATTTATAAGTTAAATTAAATTGTGAATTGACTTATAATGAACCATCTTTCAAATCAAAATAAATCTTTGATTTTTTCTTGGACTCCAAATCAATTAAATCTTCTCAATCTACATTATTGTTTGGTTGTGATGGAATTAATTACTCCAAAAATTTTATAAATCAAAATTGAATTTCAAATTTGAATAGTAATTTAGTGGTTGTTTGACCGTAAAATTCAAAAAAGAAGTTATTTTTGAAATTTTCAAAATTGAAGTTTTGTTTGACCAGATTTTATGCTAAAGAATATTTAAAATTTTAAATATACTTTGTGAAAATATGATTTATACCTCGCAATTTCTTAAAACTAGCAAAATTACCCAATTCAACTTATTTTACCTCAAAGCTTGACATTAAATCAAATTTGCTCTAAAAAAGCAATATCTCAAAATAGATAGTCACACGATATCATAGATAAGATCCCATATACGAGTTACTATATATTATTATAAATATTTTTTCATTTTATTTGAAACATTTGAAGTTGAAATTGAAGATGGAGTTGTTTTTGGTTATTGTTTTTTATAGATAATAGTTGATTGTATAAATATACTTTTCATAAAAAAAACATGAAACATAATTGGGAAAAATACGCAGATAAACAAACATATACCAATTAATTAGTTAACATAACTATAGTTTGAATTAATTACCCTTTGCCACTAATTTCTAGGTAAAATTACGCAGCTGAATTTCAATTGTATAGTCGTGTAGTTTTCAAAATTTGTATAATATAATTTGTATAACTTTTGTATAATGTAATTTGTATAATATAATTTTTATAACTATTTAAAGTTAAGATGTTTGTGTTTGTATAAATTCGTTATTTCGAGTTTATACAAAAATAAATACAAATCAATTGATACTAACCAATTTATACAAATATAGACGAAAATAACTCAATTATACAAATACACATGAATTATACAAATAGGGTTGCCCATAACAACTTAAACTATATCTACAACCCGTAAATATGTAAATTATAGCTAAAGAGCCTAATTAAGTTTATTATAATGACTATTTGTGACATTTCCTCAACATAATTTAATGGAATTGTTTTTATAAAAATAAAAAGTTTAGGATAGATTTATTAAGAAATAATATATTGTTATATATTCACTTTCCTATTTAGTGTAAATTAGATCCCACATAATATGGATTAAATATTTGGTGCCTTAGAACTAGACCTTAATTGATTTGTAACTTATGTATATATGTATTGGTATTCTCTAAATGATAGACACAACTTCAACCATTTCTCTTCTCATCCAGAATCTCTGCTCTTTCTTAATTTTTTGGATTCACTATTTTCTAAGTTGGTATCAGAGCAACCTTTAATATTTTCAATAAAATGCCAAACAACGAAGACAATACATCAATGCACAATTTCAACACTTCAAGTATCAATCGGCAAAGTGTCAGTATGGATCCATCTAACCCATACTTTGTTCATCCTTCAAATCATTTACTCGTTCTAACAAAACTAATTGACACCAACTATCCGTCATGGAGTAAATCCATGATACATGCCCTCACGGCCAAAAACAAAATTTGTTTTATCAATGGATCTATCAAACCACCTTCGGAAGCCGAACAAGCAATTGAATATTATCAATGGAATCAATGTAACAATATGATTTGTCATGGCTTACACACTTGGTGGAATCAGATTTAGCCAAAGAGGTTGTTCATGCTAAGATCGCTCATCAAGTGTGGGAAGATCTTTAGGATCAATTCTCACAAATGAACGCACCAACAATTGATCAGATCCAAAAATCAATGGCATCTCTTTCACAAGGTATACTGACATGTTCTGCCTACTTTACAAAACTCAAAAGTCTTTGGGACGAGTTAGATACGCAAAGATATATACCCACTTGCAATTAGATGAAAGCACATGCTGAACAAATGAAAGAAGATCGAGTAATGTCGTTTCTCATGTGACTCAACCAGACCTACGATGTTGTCCGTTCAAATGTCCTCAATGTCACCACTACCCAATGTTCGTCAAGTCTACTCGCTTGTTATTCAAGAAGAAACACAGCGAGGTATGGCAACGAAACAAGTGAAAAATTTCTCTATCCAAATTCGTCAAAATAATTCTTTAAAAAATTAAAAAAACAAGCATTGTGAACACTGCAACAGAGAGGGACGTACAGTTGATAATTGTAGGACTCTAAAATTTCATTGCAATTATTGTGACAAAAGAGGCCATGCAGAGGATAGGAGTAAATTCAAAAAATGATACGTGGGTGTCAAACAAATCAAACAACCAAAATGGGAAACAACCATCGGCTAATGTAGAAGTCAAGGTAACTTACAAAATATTGTTTCATCGGCTACTGTTACAGATTCTTCTCAAACTTCACATGGAACTCATTCTCAAGTTACCAATAGTTATTCACATGACTTTAAGCATATCAACTTCAATGACACAAAATTTAGCTACTGATAATGTTGATACTTATGGTAACACAACATGTTTATCGTCTTTCCCATATGCTTCAATTAATTATGTATTTCATAAGCCATGGATTTTGGATAGTGGAGCTACTGGTCATATAATTTCTGATTCCACACGTTTTACACACATAGAATACCCATCCATACCGATTGTTAATTTACCCAATGGATCTACTGCTTCCATCACTTACACAGGCACTATTCCTTTCAAAAAAGTTATCACCGTAAAAAATGTTTTATGTGTTCCATCTTTTTGCTTAAATTTAATGTCAGCAAGCAAGCTCACTAATGTCTTGAATTGTTGTGTTATGTTGTTTCCAACTTTTTGTGTCTTGTAGGACTTGGCTACGGGGAAGATGATTGGCTTGGGTGAATAACGTAATGGTCTTTATTACATGTCTCTGTAGCAAAAGATACCCACCTCTCACCAAGTTTCTCAACCGTCAAATTTATGGCACATGCGTCTTGGTCATCCATCACTGTCTCGTCTTAAATTAGCTTCTTCATTGTTGTCTTCTCATAATCTCTCTTTAAATGATAATTGCACCATTTTCCTATGATTGGATACCAAGTTGAGGTGGGTTTCTCAACTTCACCAAATCAACCTTCTATGTTTGATACATTTTCTTCAAGATGCACGGATAATTAGCAGTATGTACCATCTTCTCCTAATACTTCACCTCAACAAATCCAATACCATGATGTACATAAACCCACATCTTCTCAATTATTATCTCCAGCCAAACCCATTGAAGCATCAGAAGTTTCTCAAGATCAACCCACAAATTCTGAAACCTCACCCTCAGTTGAACCAACTAATGCACCAAATATTATAATAAACCCTTCAACAGAATCAACGACACCTTCTTCCACCCCAACAAATCCTTTTGAACCTCCCATAAGACAATCCCTTCGTCCTAAACAACCTTCGGCATGGCAAAAAAACTACATACTGTCATCAAAAGTCAATCAATCAAACCAAACACCAAGTTCTCAATCAGGTACTCATTGTCCTCTTTCCAATTTTCTTTCTTACTCTCGTTTATCATCTGCACATTGGACCTCCTTAAGTTACATTACAGGTCATACCGAGCCTACCTTATATGATAAAACAATCCTTGATCCTTACCGGAAACAAGCCATGAATGCATAATTAGAAGCACTCCAACAGAATAATACATGGAGTTTGGTACCTCTTCATGTTGGACATAAACCCATCGGTTGCAAATGGGTTCACAAAATTAAGTACAAGTCAGATGGTAGCATTTAAAGAGATAAGGCTCGTCTTGTTGCTAAAGGGTACACTAAAGTAGAGGGAACTGATTATCAGGAAACATTTTATTCTCCATCCAAACTTACTACCCTTCGTTGTCTTCTTACTGTTGTTGCTGCACGGAATTGGTTTGCTTATCAGCTAGAAATGCATTCCTTCATGGTGACTTAAATCAAGAAGTATATATGGAACCTCCACCTGGACTTCGTTGATAGGGGGAGAAGATTGTATGTCGGCTACACAAATCCCTCTATGGTCTCAAACAAGCATTAAGAAATTAGTTTCTCACCTTTTCAGAAACCATTCAATAAGCTGGCTATGAACAATCAAAAGTTGACTGTTCTCTTTTCACCCAAGCTCAAGGTACTTCATTTACTGCAATTTTAATTTATGTTAATGATATACTTCTCACAGGAAATTATCTTAAAGAAATCGAGCATCTCAAAAGGTTCCTTCTCAAATGCTTCCGCATCAAAGATCTTGGAGGTTTGAAATATTTTTTGGGTATTGAGTTTTATAGATCACATAAAGGTATTTTCATATCTCAGAGTAAATATGCACTAGACATCTTACAAGACTCAAGACTTCTTGGAGTGCGCCCAGACAAGTTTCTAATGGTACAAAATTTTAAACTTACTCCTACACATGGTGAATTATTGAATGATCCAACCAAGTATAGAAGATTAATTGACAAACTGATTTATCTTACGATTACAAGACCTGACATAGTCTACTCTGCTCATACACTAAGTCAATTCATGTATGAGCCTCAAAAACATCATTGGGATCGGGAAGAAGATCGCCTTCCTCACGACGACACTTCACATTCAATTCCAATGGAGTATCTACAGAGGAGGAATCTGGAAGACTAGCCAAAGAAATTAGATCCTGAGTATATTTGTGTTGGTTTATAAACACACCTAAAGAATTATTATGAACTTCCAAATTCAAGAAATATGTAACAGTACCAATATTTTTCATATGAAATGAATCTTTAATATGCTATTGTAGACTAGTGATTAATGAAGAATTTGTTCCTGTGATAATAATGTCATCCATATATACCAAAAGAAGAACACAAATTGTAGATTTTTCCCGAAGAAACAAAGATGAGTCATAGTTTCTCTTCTCAAAAGAGAATTGTAGCAAAGTAGATTGAAACTTGTCAAACCGTACCCTAGGAACTTGTTTTAGTCCATACAAATACTGATTCAACTTGCATACATCTGATGTAGGTGATGAGAACAAACGAGGTGAAAGTTTCATATAAATATCTTCTTTAAGATCACCATGGAGAAAACTATTTTTGACATCCATTTGATGAATAGACCAGTTTTGTGAAGCAGCAATGACAATAATTGTTTGCACCACAATCATTTTTTGTACTGGTGTAGAAGTCTCTTCATATTCCACTCCAAACTCTTGTCTATTACCAAGAACAACCAACCAAACTTTGTATCAATCAAGAGTGCCATCAAAATGAGGTTTAATTAAATAAGCCTATTTACATCCAATTAGGAGTACAAGATACTCTGGTATTCATCACTAATAGGCTCATGAGGATTAGACCTTGAAGAATTCTTAGATTCTAGTTGTGGTGCAGTCTCAGGTGGCAGATCAGTTTTGGGATGGGGCAAAGTTGGCTGACGTCGTTCATACACAAATCCAGGTTTGAACCACTTAAAAGAAGATGACAAATCCTCAAAAGTAGGAAGAAGAGGAGAAATAGAAGATGACTCAACATGAGTAGAAAAGAAATACTGATTTTCAAGGAAAACAACATTTCTAGAAGCACGAAATTTGTTAGAACATGGATCATGTAACATCTCATTTTTGAAAAGCCAACTAGAGATTCGTACAAGTTAAACTTCAATTTTTAGTTTTGGGTCAACTTCAAACGACTATAACTTTCAGTACATAAAGAGTTAGGTGGCCCATGTGGTATCAAATCGAAGGTCTTTGAGCCCTCTTTCCAACGCCGTTGAGTTTTCTAAATTCTGAGCTCAGATGAAGGAGTTATGCTTGTTTGGGTGCAACCTCTCTAGTTAAGGAATTTCATCCATTTGGGAGAGGGGTGTTCTGGTCTTTTCCTTACCCCACAAGACTTGAACATGTTTTACACACCCAAGTTAAGGGTCTATTCAGACGCTAAGTTAATTTAGACATTCCAAAAGCATTTAGGGATTTTAGAGCAAGTTCAAGAGGAGAAAGGTGAAGGGTTCAACTAAACAACATGACCAAAATGTAATTTAAACTTTATTTAAGTCTTATAATTTTAACTTTATTAACTAATTATTTTACTTGATAAAAAATATTTTGGTCATGTTGTTTAGTTGACAAGACTATTTCAATTCATGTTCTTCCAAATCCAAGCTCCTCTAAAATAGGCATGATTTGACACAGAATGTAACATCCGTAAAAACTGAGATGGTTATAAAGGAAAATGACTTTCAACCTTGAATTGAAAATATTCACTTTTGGTATTTGGTAACTAAACACCAGAAAATACTTTCAAAGAAAATATTGTTCATCACTGAATTTGGAAGAAAAGAAAACAAGAACAAGTCAATTTCGAAACTTTATTGAAAGTCTTTAAACAGTTTCCTCAACTGTGAAAATGTTTAACTCACCACTTATCATATACTCCATGTCATGTAAGACATGCCTGGAGTTCTACATAAAAATAACGTCCTTCTTCACCGTGTCTTACTCATTTTTTACGCCTTCATTTGTAGTTCCACCCTCGGATTTCCCCGATTTCTGAATGGATCTCTTCTTTCTCCTAATGGACTCTGTGGATATTGTTGCCAGTGGAATATTCAAATTTAAAGGCTGAAGAACTTGGTCCAACTCATTCCACTCAAGTTCTTCGACATTACCATTTTCATATTTCACCTTGAACCGACCAACTTCCCCATCAAATTCAGTAATTTCCCCATAGTAATACTTGTTCCCAAACAACTTGCGAACTTCTCTTCCTTCAAACCATGGACCAATAACAGTGTCAAGTGATTCTTCTGCTGCATCAGTAACTGTTGGTAAGGGAGAAAAGGTGTCAACACTTGAAGAAATGGGAGGCAACCCGTTAATAATAACAGCCACTACTAAAAAAACTGCGTTTAGCGACGGATTTTA
>NW_006239035.1:76446-105822 GCF_000226075.1 Solanum tuberosum
CTCTGAGACATCGAGCGTCTCGCCATCTCCTGCGCCATCTCTCTCTTCCTCTCTCCAGTCGCTGCCTCCCTCCTTCCTCTTCCCCTCACTCTTATTTCTTTTTCTCCTCCTCCACAGGCGAGGACCAATGGCAGAGACAACAGTAGCAACGAAGCAAGCAGTCGCCACCAGTTCCTCCGTCTCCGTCGAAACAGCAGTAGTGAGGTAGCGCAACAGCATTGACCGGCGCCTCCAACCAGCGAATCCCTCTTCGCCTCCTCTTTTCTCTCTTTTCCGACGAGAACAACCATCTGGCTGTAGCAAAGCCAGTGCCCTCTTCTTTTTCCGGCGAGAACGAACAACGCACTTCGACAGAGATTTTGAAAACTTTGAGACGGATCTTAACGGATCTGTTAAGATCCGTCCAGGTAAGTTTTTTTAATTAATTTTATGACCATTTCAACTTTTCGCTCTTGTTTTTTAATTATCGTGAATTGATTAGTTTGAGAATTCGAGCATCTTAATCTGTCGTTGTGTACTAATTTGTCTTGCAACGTGTTGATTCTTAGAAAGCATATCTAGGTTGAAATTTTCTGTTCAAAGTTCATGATTGTTGCTTCTATTGTGGTCTATTGTGAGTATTATTGATTTAGTATGCAGGTTATAATCTTAACCAATTGATTTTATATTTTCTTTGTTTATATAGTAAGATTTTATATTTTGAACTGCCTTAACTTGATTTCTTCCTTGTAACTTTGATTTAGCCGATTATTTCACCATATTTTGCAGTTTGAGATCACTTGTTTTGAAAACTGAAAGTGTTCTCCTTTTGCGGTTTGTTCTGATCACTGTTCATTTTAGAAGTATCATAATCCTGTCTACTTTTGCCCATCTCATGAGGTTACTTGGACATTGGAAGTATATGATTTTTGCCTCACAGTTCATATTTCCACTAAAGAGATTCACATGAAAAGTCCAAAACATGTGCAAATGTTTTTCTTTCCCTTTACTACTTGCGGGTTCAAGATCACTTACTAGGCGCTGTGGTGAAGACGCCTTTCTCTAACAACAATCAATATATAGCTGTAGTTCCGACTCTAGAATTGCCTTCAACTCTGGAAACTTCGTCAGATGCAAGCAACAGGAAAGATCAATTTGTAAAGCTCTAGATCACTACTTGCAGGCTCAAGATCACTTACTAGGCGTTGTGGTGAAGACACCTTTCTCTAACAACAATCAATATATAGTTGTAGTTCCGACTCTAGAATTGCCTTCAACTCTGGAAACTTCGTCAGATGCAAGCAACAGGAAAGATCAATTTGTAAAGCTCTAGATCACTACTTGCAGGCTCAAGATCACTTATTGCTTTGGATGTTTGGGATCTAAAATATGTGATTTTGATTTTCTATATATTTTGAACCATCTATTAATATTATTTTATATATATGAATGTGGATTATATAAGGGGTATTTAGTAATTTTAATTTTATTTATTTCAGCAGTGTAATTTTAAAACCAAATAAATTAGATTTGCTAGAAAAATTTTTAGCAACAAATATAGCATCTATTGGGTTGTTGCTAGATAAAGGAATGATAGCGATAGACTAGCAACGAACTTTTTAGTGCCAAATGTGCTGGTTTAAACGACGGAATATGTTGCGACGGATTAGTGATGAAAATTTCGTTACGAATTTATCAAAAATGACGGAATGAATTAAGAAATCAACAACGAATAGTATAAATATAACATCGGATTAGTCCATCGCTAACAAGTGGTGACGGATATCATTCGTTGCTAAAACGTTGCTAAACTTGTGACGGAACTCATTTTTCGTCACTAAGAGATTACTAACGAGCGAAATAGTAACAGTCAAAAATCTGTTGCTAATCCGTTGCTAATTCTATTTAGCGACGGAATATCATAGATTAGCGACGGATTTCGTCCGTCGGTAAACACTGATTTTTTTGTAGTGAGCTGGCTCTCCAGGTATCTCAAACACTCCAGGTATTAAAGACTCCTCTGTGTCATCATTGAACGGAAAATCCATTTCAAGCCATCCTTTCTAATCAACCCTGTCAACAAATGATTATGTTCCTATTATAAAATGAACCTTCTTATTTTTAAATAACAAAAAATAGATGAAATGTCAATTTATATGCAAACAATAATCTAAACACTTGGTAACCAATTGCCTATTAGCAACAAAGAAGTCTAACAACATAAGTAAATATTATGTTTTCTTATTAAAATATGAATAACATTATGAAGACATTTGACACTTGCTACCTATTTGTATGCGAAAGTAGGCTAATTCCTATCGTTGCGAGAAGGAAGCTAAGTCACTCACTACACAATTCATGGAGTTCAAGAAAACCTATGAGAAACTGAATATACTTCTACCATTCAGTATTAATATCTAAGTGTAGCAAGTTAAGAGGGAACAAATGATACTAATGAGTTTTTTAGATGTACTCCCCTCTAAGTTTGAGATTACCTATCTTAAAGTTGTTTTCAGCGGGTGGGTGTTACACACACACACAGAGTACTCCATCCAATGAAGAGACCAAAAGGAGGAGGAAGAAATAATGTAGGGAGATCAGAGATGGAACAACAACAATGATGCAGATAAATGGAACAATAACAATGATGCAGTGTAGGAAGGCGGAACAACATCAATAATGCTCGAAGATGGAACAATAATAAAAGAGGAGATAATGATGCTGGGAGATAGAACAATAACAAAGGAGGGGACAATGACAAATACTTGTCGCTATTGTAAGTAACCTAGGCACATGAAGCAAAATTGTAAGAAATTACAGATTCGCATCCAACAAATTCTTACTGCCACTATTATTGCTTCTTCTAGTTCACCTTCAACTGTTACATTTTCCAACCGATGAGTACGCCAAATTTACAAGGTATAAGGAATCAATAAATGAAACCACTCTAGCCCCTGCCCTTACTAAGTGAGGTAACTAATGCCTCATTTCTTTCTGAAGCAACAAGATCATTGATTCGATTGCCACAAATCACATGATAAGTATCCCAAAACTTTCTTAAAATTCTGATCACATGAAGCACTATCCCTTGTTACCATAGATGATGGGTCTTATTATACCTTTAATCTGATTTCTGTGAATAAACTTATCAAAGAACTAAAATGTTTGTCTCATTATTTCCCAATTTTTTACTTTCTAGGATCTTATGACAGAGTAAATTATTGGTAAAGGACATGTATCTGACGGTCTCTACATTCTTATGCATGGGTGCCTACATCAATTGTTTACTCAATTATCGTTCTCATCATTTGAAGCGCGTTGTCAATTGGGACATAATTCTCTACCAATTTTGAAAAAATTATGTCCTCAATTTCATAATGTACCTTCAATTGACTTTGAGTCTTGTCACTTTGCACTTATTAAGTCCTAGAATAATAATTGGACTGATTTTGCTTTAGAATTAGTTCATTAAGATAATTAGGGACTATTTCCCAATGTGTCTAAGGTTGGATTCAAATATTTTGTTACTTTTGTGGATGATTTTTCCTGAATGATATAGATTTCCTTTATGAAAAATTATTTTGAAGCGTTCTCCCATTTCTCTAATTTTTGTGATGAGAGACACATTTTAATGCTTGTATATAGTGATTGAGGAGTGACAATGCTAAAGAATTCATGTCAACATCGCTTAAGAACAACATGAATCAATATGGTATTCTTTATCAATCTTCATGTATGGATACACCCTCTCAAAATGGAGTGACCGATAGAAAAATGGAGTGGTTGATAAAAAAACTAGACATTTGCTTGACACTGCTCGTGCATTGTTATTCCAAATGAAGTTACCTAAGCAATTTTGGGCAGATCTGGTATCCACAACTAACTTTTTAATTGATTGCATTCCATCTAGAATTCTTAATGGTGATATTCCCTATGATTTTCTCTTTTCTAATAAGCCACTATTTTATTTAGAGTCAAGGGTGTTTGATAATTATTATCCTATGAACCCTAAAATGATGAACTATGATTTTCTCTAAATGTAAATCTTATGATGCTGCTACAGAGGTAGACCCAAAGCAAGATGTGTGGATTATTAGGAAAATCCTTAAAGCAAAAGAGACAGTAGCACAAGCTGGGTACAACCATGAAGAATTTGTCCAAAGCAGGAGCTTCCGGATCAAAATCATGTATAACGCTCTGAGAGGAAACTTACCAAAAGTTAGCTAGGAAAGACTAGAGTGCAATAATTTTGGTTATCCCAAATGGATATTTCACTTAACAATGGTGGTTCATGGTAAGTTATACACAAGGGATATACTAGAAAAGTGGAAAGTCTCTACCAATACGACATGTCCACTGTGTGAAGATGATGAGGAATCCACAGAACATATATTCTTCCAATGCACATATTCAGCAAACCTATAGAGGAGAAGACTGAAGACTACCATGGAACCAGATTCAAAGATCACCTATCGCCTGGTCACAAGAGGTAGAGTGGGCTACAAACAATGCATTGGGAAGAGACTATGCATGGCTCAAGTATACAAATTTGTGTTATCATGTAGCACATACTACGTATGGCAAGAAAGGGATTACAGAGTGTTCCAAAATAAGCAAAGGGGGATTGATGAGCTATACAAAACCATTGTGAGAGAAACACACTGCAGAGGTAATGTATATACAAAGGTGGCTAAAAGGTTGCAAGAACTCAACTACTACCCATGACAAAGAAGAAAATAATGGACAAGTATGTTGCGGATGCAACCACATAGAGGACAACATAGGAGGCAGTTCAGGGAATAGAGATTAGATAGTTGATTTGTTTGTATAACACAAATTTTCTCACATGATAAGATTCTTGCTTTGTATTGAAAATTTTATCCTTGGTAATAATGTATCTACTTACCAAAAAAAATTGGATGATGCTATCATATGTTTTCTTGACAACAGTATTATGATATGATATATGTTTCTCATGAATGCAAATCTATGATACATTAATAGTAACCTCATGACGTGGCGATATGAATGATGTTTATAAACTATGGTCCTTGAATTTAATGAATATAAGACTTTGGGCTAACCCATGATCACATGAGCTTAATGGAGCTAAATAGTTAATCAAGAAGGCATAAGTCTAACAGACAAACATTTGAAACTACGTTTACCGATGTTGGTTAAGGATCGTACCATGAGTTTGAGAAAATCCTTCCCTAATAAGGGCTATTTTGACAAATGATTCAAAAATAAACTTGACCAAGTCTTTAGGAGTTTGCTAGTTAGTTTCCTTTATCTTAGCAAGTTTAAATATTATGGCAGAATAGTAGCTAATTAGTAATTAGTGGGTTAGTGGACCTAGATTTTAGTATTTTCAACTTTTGGTAAGCTTATTTATAGGCAGGTCTTGTTGCTTTTATTAATTAATCAGAATTGAAAAAGTTTGCAGTAAATTTTTATCTCCTTTGCTCTTTTTCTGTTCATTTTTCCTTTTGGTTATATTTTTCTTTCCAACAAATCTGGTATCAGAGCAAGGTTCATTCCTGGAAGTTGAGTGAATTGTGAGGAAAAATGGCAGTAAATGGTATTTCATCATCTTCCCAGCAACTCAATTCTGAAATGGAATGATTGATAAAATCGATATTTCATAGAAGAATGACTGAGACCATAAAATCCTTTCACACCCGCACATGTGGCTGAATATATAAGGAAGTTCACAAACCCTGGAAAAATCCATCCTGTATCCCTGACTTGCCAGCTTGATCGTTTGTCTTATTTACCCTTTTCTTAGCGGGTGGTTTGCAACTCATGCCAATTTTTACTGGTGAAAAGTATGAGTTTTGGAGTATCAAAATGAAAACTATTTTCAAATCACAAGGATCTTTGGAGTTGGTTGAAGCAGGCTTCATGGATCAATCAGACTCTGACGAAGAGACAGAAAAATTGAAAGAGATAAAAAAGAAGGACGCCAAAGCGCTATTCCTGATTCAACAAGCAGTCCTTGACGCAATTTTTCAAGAATTGCAGCAACAACTACTTCTTCACAGGCATGGAAGATTTTGAAGAAGGAATTTCAAGGTTCAACTAAGGTGATTACGGTAAAATTGCAAACTTACCGTCGTGACTTTGAAACTCTTTCTATGAAAAGTAATGAATTTGTTCAAACTTATTTGTTTAGAGTTTCTTCTCTTGTTAATCAATTGAAGTCTTGTGGTGAAAATATATCTGAAGAAATTGTTATAGCAAAAGTTTTAAGGATTCTTACTCCAAAGTTTGAACATATTATTGCTGCGATTGAGGAATCTCATGACTTATCTGATTATACTTTTGATGAACTAATGAGTTCTTTGCAAGCTCATGAAGAGAGGCTCCTACATGAGAAAAATGAAGAAAATGCATTTCAGCTAAAGGGGGAGTC
The DNA here is from genome assembly GCF_000226075.1 of Solanum tuberosum. Lineage (NCBI taxonomy): Eukaryota > Viridiplantae > Streptophyta > Magnoliopsida > Solanales > Solanaceae > Solanum > Solanum tuberosum. Next base: position 82,841 of record NW_006239035.1, read on the forward strand.
CACTCATTAGAATGATAAGCTACAAAACTTTGCAAATCGTGGAAGAGGCAGATGCGGTTTTCAAGGAAGAGGCCGTGGAAGAGGCAGATGCGGTTTTCAAGGAAGAGGCTGTGGAAGAGGCAGATGCGGTTTTCAAGGAAGAGGCCGTGGAAGAGGCAAAGGAAGAAATTGAGATAGAGGAGGTTCTAATGAAGAGAGGCATAATACGATGTTTCTGTGCAACTACTGCAGAAAACTAGGTCATAAATAAGCTTATTGTTGGCAAAAGCAGAAGGATGAGAATAACCAAGCAAGCTTTGTGGAGGAAAATGATGATGATAGTAAGTTGTTAATGGGCTTTTACTGTGAAAAAGAAACCCCTAACGATTTATGGTTTTTGGACAGTGGTTGTTCAAATCATATGTCTAGAAAAAGATCATTGTTCAAGGAGCTTGATAAGTTCAAATATCAGATGTAAGGCTAGGAGACAACAAGAAGATTTAGGTTGAAGGCAGAGGTACTATTAGCATTATGACCAACCAAGGTAATGCTAAATTTTAGAAGATGTGATGTTCTTTCCTAGTCTATCTCATAATTTGCTTAGCATTGGACAACTAATGACTAACAGATACTCAATTTCTTTTGATGATAGTGTTTGCACTATTAAAAATAAGAAATTTGGGAAAATCATTGCTAAAGTTCCAATGGCTAACAATAAAATGTTTCCTTTAGAAGTTTCAATGGTTGAGAGGTGTACTATGGAAGCTAGTGGAGATAATGAAACTAGACTATGGCATTTGCGTTATGGGCATTTACATATTAATGTATTAAAGTTATTGAGCCAAAAGAAAATGGGTTTTGGGTTGCCAAAAGTTGAGAATCTTGATTTTTGTGAAAGCTGTGTTTAGGGAAAACAAAGTAAAAAGTGTTTTCATGTAGGAATGTCTTGGAGAGCTTCTGTTTGTCTTGAGTTAGTACATGCTGATTTGTGTATAGTCGTTCAATTGTTGCCTTCAGACGATATTGTTGATTAAAAGTATGTAGCAGACCCCCTTTTGGCTGGTCCATCGACTACCTCATCAATTGCACCAGAAACTTCTCATATATTGGAAAAATCTTATATTGAGCCAAATCCATTAAGAAGATCAACAAGAGATAGGAAACACAATCCTAGATATGCTAATAGTACATCTTGTACTTTTGCTTTACTTGTTTCAGATTCTACTTTCTTTGAAGATGCTGAAAAAGAGGATAAATGGTGCAAGACTATGGAAAATGAGCTAATGAATATTCAAAAGAATCAGACATGGGACTTGGTAAATTTGCCAGAAGGAAAGGAAGCAATTGGGCTCAAATGGGTCTTTAGAACCAAGTATCATGCAGATGGCAACATTCAAATACACAAGGTAAGGCTCGTTGCAAAGGGTTATTCCCAACAACAAGGTATTGACTTCGATGAAACTTTTTCTCCCGTTGCCTGCTTTGAAACTGTGAGAACTTTCATAGCCTTGGCTGCTAAATTAAATTGGCCAGTGTACCAATTTGATGTTAAATCCGCCTTTTTAAATGGTGATTTGGAAGAGGAAGTGCATGTCTCACAACCTAAGGTTTCTTAGTTAATGGCAAAGAAGATAAGTTTTACAAGTTAAAAAAAGGTACTTTATGGCTTAAAACAAGCGCCGCGGGCATGGTACTTCAAAATTGACTCTTATTTCCAGGAGAGTGGCTTTCAAAAGAGAAATAATGAGCCTACAAATGCGACTTATTTTAGAAGTCTGGTCGGTTGTTTGAACTACTTGTCTCATACAAGAGCATACATTTTTTTCTTTGTTGGGGTCATATCAAGATTTATGCACAATCCCAGTTAGCTTCACCTTGGAGCTGCGAAGAGAGTATTGAGATATATTGCAGGGACAATAGATCATGGAATTTGGTATTCTAAGGTAACAAATTTCACATTAACTGACTTTACTGATAGTGACTACGCAGGAAGCATTGATGATAGAAAAGGCACATCTGGTTTCTTGTTTAATCTTGGATCTGGGGCAGTTTCATGGAGTCCAAAGAAGCAGGAAGTGGTGGCCTTATCAACCTCAGAGGCTAAATATATTGCAGCAATTTCTGCAGCTTGTCAAGTAGTTTGGTTAAGGAGACTTGTTGCTGATTTTAATTAGAAACCAGTTGGTGCAACTGAGATTTTTTGTGACAATAGATTTGCTATTCCGATGTCAAAGAAGCCAACATTCCATAGTAGAACAAAGCACATAAATATTCGCTATCACTTTATGCGGAGTCTTGTTTCTACTGGAGAAATTACTTTGAAGTCTTGTGATACAAATGAGCAAGCAACATACATCTTCACGAAGTCACTTTCACGAGCAAAGTACGTGTTCTTCATAGGTCAAATTGGAGTTTACAGTTTTGAATCAAGGGGGAGTGTTGAAAAATGATTCAAGAAGAAATTTTACCAAGTCTTCAGGAGTTTGTTAGTTAGTTTCCTTTATCTTAGCAGGTTTAAATATTGTGGCAGATTAGTAGCTAATTAGTAATTAGTGGGTTAGTGGACCTAGATTTTTGTATTTCAATTTTTGGTAAGCCTATTTATAGGCCTTGTTGCTTTTATTAATTAATCATAATTGAAGAAGTTTGCAGTAACTTTTTATCTCTTTTGCTCTTTTTCTGTTTATTTTTCCTTTTGATTATGTTTTTCTTTCCAAAAGGCTAATTATGGATCCACATGATACATACACATATGTCTCATATCTGATAAGGTATGAGATGACTTAGCTAATTGGGCCGACTCCATGCATTCACATGGTTTTTATGTCGGTTACTTTTTTAGACTCCCACAATGAACTAAAATATGATGAAAGAAATATTCTTAAGGAAGTTTGAATGACCTCATCTCTTAACCTTCATATGTTACAATTATGACTGTTTAAACTATTTCTACTGATCTTGATATGTACCTTTACGTTTCATTCTGACTTTTTACATACAATACAATTCCATATGTACTTATGTCCCTTTTGCCGGGGGGTTATATCTTTTTACTGATGCATACTTAGATATACAAAAGTGTGATCAGGCCACTCTCTAGGTTCCATATCTTTTGCTATTAGTGATCCCTTCTCTGTGATCTGGGACTTAGTCTATATATTTTAGAAAGTTATATTTTCTTTGAAGGTATACCGGGGTCTTGTCTCGGTTGATGCTATTCAGTTATGTTTGGAGGCTTCATAGATAGATGAATAGCTATGTTACGTTTGGACCTTCGTGTCCTTTGACAATGGTTTTAAATTTCTATGACTTACATTACAAAATCTATTTTATTATGAAACTTGTCTCTTCAAATGCTTTCAAATGCACTCTTCCACTCATGTTTAGACGTATTCTCATGTTCAATGCCATGTTATGGGTATGCTAAGGCCAACAATGACATCGAGTGCCGGTCACGTCCAGGGTGTAGGCTCGGGGCGTGACACCATGTTACTAAACTAGATCCAAAGGCCTTGAAGTGTGTCTTTTTGAGATATTCTTGCATACAGAAAAATTATTAATGCTACTCTCCAAGCCTTAAAAGATATATGGTGTCTATAGATATGGTGTTCTCTTGAACATATATTTTTTCCTCTCTTGACACCTCTCCCACTCAAGGGGAGGAAGAATAATAGCTCATCTATAAGACCATTCCTTCGAGCTCAGAACACCATAAGGAAATTCTGACTTGTGTTTAGTAGTCCATTGAAAATGTATCTTCTGATGTTCTTCTTGTTGAAATAAAGATGACAATTATATTTTATGTTTATTCCAGGTGACAAGAGGTCAATGATACATGTCATGCACCAACTCTTTCGGGATTTGATCCTCCTCCGGTCAATCCCTTTCTAACAGAAAATCTTGGCATTCCTATGTCTCGTCGCAAAGTTAAGCGTTTGTGTCAATTAGAAATATACTAATTTTGACTGGTGATAGGGAGAACAATGCTTATAAGATAGGGAAATTGGCAATAGGGGGAACATAAGATAAATGGGACATGTTGAGTTAGTGTACATGATCGACTAGTCTTTGTCATCATTAAAAAGGGAGAAAATGTAAATCCATTGCTTTGATGATCCTTAAAAACAATGAGACCTGGTACCATGAGTCACGAATGTTCCCTGGTTAGATGGGGAACAACTGTAAAGCTTCCAACACTACCATAGTTGTGAGCACAGGAAAAATAGATAGAGCTCTCAGCCAACGGGAGGATACTAGGTTGTTTTGTTCAGAGGATAATATACCTTTGTTTACATGAAACTACCTAGTTCTCACATTGAAGGAATAGGCAAAAAATGCCTTTTTGTCTCTCTTAAGAAGATCAAAAGCTTTCAAGAACTGCAAGGGAGATGATGGAGTTATCAAGTGTGTGTTTAGTTGTTGATCGAGAGTTTGTGTCTTGTGTGTCTCAACTTGTAAGATTTATTCCAAATCTATAAAGGTATATATCACGTTTCTCCCCCCCCCCTCATCATTTTAGCCAACAATGAGCATAGTTAGAGTTAACTGCGTAGTATGTGATTGAAGTCTATGTTGCATTCGATGGTTTACATGAAAGACTTGGGACAACTGAAATACTTGGGAATAGAAGCAAGTAGAAGAAGAAGGAAATATTTCCATCCCAAAAGAAGTATATCCTTGACCTTCTTAAGGAAACTGAAAAGTCGACAACCTAGCCTTGTATTACTCCAATTGATCCCAATATACAGCCAACTAACAAAAGATGGTGATCCCTTTAAAATTCTAGAGAGATACAAGAGATTAGTTGGGAAATACAAGAGATTAGTTTTGAAATTAAACTATCTCACTTTAGCTCTCCTGGATATTGATTTTGTAGTAAGTGGTGTTAGTCAATTTTTTAAAAAGAAGACTCAGTGGAAGACTGATTTTGCTAGAGTGCAACTGTTTAAAATCTAAAACATCAGGAGATTGAAATCCATAATTCAATTACTTGGAAGTTTTAAATATTTTCTTTAGAATTGTAAAGTTTTTATCACAGTAGTTTTATTAAAATAGACCTAGTCAACTAGTTAGCCCTTTTAATTAGGAGTTGAATTCTATTTGAATTTTGAATAAATAGTATTTTATAGACTAAGAGTTTGGTATTTTCACCAGTTATTTTTGTTTAATTTTAGGTTTAGAAGTTGTACTTTTATTATAAATTGTATACTTAGACTGCAATGAAAATATATCAATTCAATGTTAATTTATAAGCTTTCTTTCTTGTTTTTTATTCTTAGTTTTCCACGAATGACCCCATGTTTTTGATTGTGAAAATTATCAATTATGGGTTGTGAGAATGGAAACTTAATCTTTGGGAAACTGTGGAAGAGGATTATGAAATTAATCCGCTTCCAAATAATTCCACCATAGCTCAAATCAAGAGTCACATGAAAAAGAAAATCACAAAGTCTAAGGCGAAGGCAACTCTGTTTGCTGCTATTTCAACAATTATTTTCACATAATTATGTCACTTACATCATAAAAAAATTGGGATTATATGAAGAAAGAATATTATGGGTATGAAAGAATTAGATGAATGCAAATATTGAATTTAATAAGAGAGTTTGAGAGACAAAAAAAAAGGCATAATACATATATTGGCCCCTAAACTTGGCTTCAAATTTTAACTTTGACCTCCAACTTTCATAATGCACAAATAGGCACTTTAACTATCCTACCTTTAAATAAATAAACACACGATTTTCGGAGCCAAAGAGCGTGAAATGCAAACGCTCCCACGTGTATTAGTGAGCCACTCAATGGCTGCCAACTAATTAAATATTTTACACGTCATTTTAGAACTAAAAAAAATCAAAATTAATTTTAATTTATATACAAGAATCAAAATTAATTCCTCCTAATGGTTTTGCTAGCTTGGAGCTCATTGGGTCTGTTTTCATGGGGTTTGGGGGGTCATTTGGTTGCTGTTTTGTGTCTGGTTCGAGCTGCTGGTTGCAGCAGTGTTGTTTCGTGATGATTCTCGCTGGAGATGGCGGATCTGATGGGTTTGGGGTCGGGTATTTGGTGGATTTAGCGAGCTCGAAGCTAATTCGCTTGATGGGTTGTGCTCCGGTGTGAGGAAGAAGGAGAACGGCTGGGTTGGAGGTACTTGTTTGGGGGTCATTTGGTGGTGGCGTTTTGCCTGAAAAAGAAGAAAATGAACGGGGATTTTGGGTTGCCGGAGATTGGCCGGAATTCGAGGGGTAGAGTTGTCATTTCAGCATTTTTTTACTATTGTTTTTGTTGCAAAATTATTTCAGAGTAGCCCATAAATATGGGAAGACATGAGAATCAATGAACTTCTCCTTCTTTTCTTTAGTTAAAGTGTATTTGTGCTTTTAGTTGTCAAATAATTAATGGAAAAAACAGGGTGTTTTGTGTATTGTGATTGTCATAGTGAATAGCAAATTACAATTATGAATATTTGGAGGCCAAAAAATGAACATACAGTGCTAAAAATTATTAGTAAAATGGTGCACTTAAAGTGTTTGATAAATTGTCTGAATGAATTTTTTATAGATTTATGTCAAATTTGAGTAGCAATTGATACCTAATCAAAATGTAAGGAGTCCCTTAAGTGTTGATTGGATTCATTGATCGAGAACCTTCAAACTTAAATTGCATTCGACTTTTACAAGTGTATACTCACCCATCTTGCCAAAAAAAAACTTCATTATAATTTTTTTTTGCAATAACAATTTTTTTTATTAAATGTCAATTGCATTTTACAGTGAACAACAAATAATGCAAAAAAGAGGGGAAAATTGTTGAAAAAAATATAAAGAGGGTTTAATTGTCCTTTCAATGCTTTTTTTACTGTTGGCCCCCTCGATTTTTTACATCTGACGCGCCTAATTTGAGTGTATTTCACGCATTTTGCCAGGTAGGATCCGAGTTGTTTTTTGTTTAAGTTTTGGGTAGTTAAAGTGCCTATTTGTGCACTCACAAAGTTAAAGGTCAAAGTTATAATTTGAAGCCAAGTTAAGGGTCCAATTTATGTCTTATTCCAAAAAACAATACTCTGACAGATTGCTTAGCATTGTGAACAAGGTAAAATTACTAGGCACTGAATTTAAAGATTCAAGAATTGTTGAAATAAATCTTGTTACATTGCCCGAAAAATATGAAGCGTGTATAACTACCTTACAAAATACACAAGATCTGACCAAGATTACCTTGACAGAGTTGTTAAATTCTTTGCAGGCACATAAGCAAAGAAGACTTAGGATGAAAGATGTTATCATTGAAGGAGCCTTAACAACTAGTTATAAAACTCATAGCAGGGGTAAAAATTTGAAAAATTACTCACCTTATCAGCACTGTGGAAAAAATGGGTCATCCACCATACAAATATTGGGAGAGTCCAGACGTGAAGTATAGCAAGTGCAATCAGCTTAGCCATGCAATAGTAATTTGCAAAAGTAAATTTGAGAACCACAAAGTAGATGTACATGTGGTCAATCAAGAAGACGAAGACCATCTTTTTGTTGCAACATGTGTCTTAAGTAAGGTTTCAAGAAAATTTTGGTTGATTGATAGTGGTTGCACTAACCACATAACTTATGACAAGAGTTTGTTTAATGAATTAAAACCTACTAAAATATTCATAATTAGGATAGGATATGGTGACAAGGTTCTTGTTGAAGGAAAATGAACTGTTGTCATCAAAACAAGTTCAAGTAGTAAAGTAGTTTAAAATGTTCTTTATGTACCTGATATTGATCAAAACATGTTGAGTATTTATCAGTTGGTAGAAAAAGGATACAAAGCATCTTTTGAGGATAAGTATTGCTTTATCAATGATGGTGCTGGAAAGGAAGTTTTAAACATTAAAATGAGAGGTAAACATTTTTTATTTGATCTAATGAAAAATGTTTATGTAGAACATGAAAAAGATCATAGGCTGAAACAATTAGAAGATGATCCTCGAATTGTAAAAGCACAAGCGAAATGTGAACCTTTTAGGTTTGAAGGAGCTTTCAATATTTCTAAAGGAATTAAAGCAATGGAAGAGTTACCTATGTTTCAGGAAAATAAAATGGGTAAGTTTAAATTCAAGATGCAAATGAAGAAGGAAGACATGCCAAAAAGATTTAGTACTCAATGGTTGCATTCAAAATGAGAAGTGAATTTTGTTTACTACAAGCCAAAAGATGAATGTGTAGATATATTCACAAGATCACTTTTAGATATGAAGTGTGGAGATCCCAAGATAGAAGGCCAAAATTTTGCAATTCCTAAAGCAGTGTTTAAAATTTGCTTTAGAATTGTAAAGTTTTTACTGCTGTATTTTTATTAAAATAGACCTACTCAACTAGTTAGCCTTTTAAATTACGAGTTGAATTCTATTTGAATTTTAAATAAATAGTATTTGATAGACTTTAGGAGTTTGGTACTTTCAGAATTTCTTTTTTCTTAATTTTAGGTTTAGAAGTTGTAGTTTTATTATAAATTATATTTTTAGACTGCAGTGAAAATACATCAATCTTTCAATGTTAATTTATACACTTCCTTTCTTGTTTTTATTCTTTTCCTGCAATTTCTTCTCTTCTAAAACCATTAGGAAGGATTTCATAAATGTCTTAAATTTTACTACTATAACTTTTATCCAAGATTTAGAAAATCACAACACATAGGATAAAAAATTTCCCCTCTTTTCATCCCCAAACGTTCACATACTAATACCAAAAAGGCTAATTATGTAATAGGAGTAGATTGCTAAATTAAAGATCAATACAAATTTGAAACCGTCAATCACAGATAAATAAAGCAATTTTAGTGAATTTACAACTGATGTCTATTGTTAAAATTGACAAGGGAAAGGGTTTAGGGAGTTCATTTCATGAGAAAAACATAAGCAACTTACAATTAGAATTAATTAATCGGAGAGAGAGAGAGATGGGCAAAAGTTGAGTTTTGACGCCGGAGAGCGAGTTCGATGATGGTGGGCAAAATATCAACTGGGATTTAGGTTTCATTTATGTTACTTTAGTGAATTTGCATTCTTAAAGTTGAAAATATAACAAAATTGAGATGTATCATTTATTACCAAAAAAGTTTTGCGATGTATTAATGTAAGTAGTTCATAGGTAAAAATACATGAATACAGTCATTTGTTATAATGCCTTGATTTTGTCCATAATCAATTTTTCATGTTTTATTTTATTCTCTATAAAAACATTCTACCTATGACAACAATATTATTCATTATAGTAGTACACTCTTTGTAAAATTACCTCTCTATTACAGTCATACTCAAATATTATGTAATAATATAATAGGGGTTAGTGGGTTGAAGTAGACCAAAGTTGAGATGATATGCCTAAATGAAAAATAGGGGTAAGTTAGAGGAATTGTGTATTTATTTGGCCTAATTAAGATTGTCTAAGGCACTAAGAATCATTCTTATAATATATTTGATGGTTTTTATGATGACAATAATATGCGATTTGTTCCTAAAAGATGCATGCATAGAAAAATGCTTACATGATATATGCTAGTTGTACGGTCTATTTATTCGGTATGTATATGTCATGAATTGAGTCTACACCCTAGACATGACCAACAGTCATAACCATTGTTGGTTCCAAGAGAAACCTTGATCTGGCCTGCTAATAACTAAATACTATAACTGTAACACCTCAGATTACAAAAAGGCTAAAAAGGAGTCAAACGGGCTTTGTCAATAACCCAAAAATGGAGAATGGAACCCTCTACGGAGCCCTAGACAGGCTGTGTAGGGGACCACAGTCCGTTTGGTTGCTCGTGTTAAGTTCCCAGAACCTGCCCCAGGCAGGTGTCTCTCACACGAATGCCTAGATGGCTCATGATGAGGTTGACGGACCATCCAATGGGTCGTCATGTGGCCTACTCAGAAGGTGTTTCTCCCCTAGTCACTGGTTAAGGACCATATATGTCTAAACAGCCTGGGAAGCTTCACACAGACCGTGAAGTCATCCGTGAAGGGGGTTTATCAGACTTAAAGTTTAGGGTCAACTTCAAACGATCATATCCTTTAGCACAAATTGAATTACGTGCCCCATAATCTATCAAACTAAATATCTCTGAGTCCTCTTTCCAACGCCACCGAGTTTGCCTAGTTCCAAGCTTGGAGTAAAAGGTTATGCCCAAAATAGTGAAGCCCTGTTGGGCAGCGCATCTTCACGACCTACTTGATGGCGCGTGGTGCTTTAGATGGCCCGTGAAGGCCTTCTAAAGAGTCAATTCGGCAGTTTTAAGTCTTGGTTGTTCCAGTCTTTTCCCAATTGTTTTCACTCAATAGTACATCGTTTTACCTCTACACAAAGCCCTATATAATGATTTTTACCCCCAAAACCATCCAATTCAATTCATTCTCTCAAATTCCCAAAAAAGGATCAAGTCGTCCTCTCAAATATTTCTCTCTCTAAGGAAGAAGAAGAAGTGATCAAGTTAGGGTTTTTAGATCAAGTCTCCAAATTCACCAATTTGCTTAAGGGCTTTGAACTCCAAGGTATGATAATGCTCACCTATGGAGCTCTTTCCTCCACAGGGTTCCTAAACTCTCCAATTTACAAGTTAGAAGTCTCCAATTGAAGTTAGGATTTTCTTCCATATCATGGGTTCCTTTCAATATTGATTCAATTGATTGTTTTATGAACTATTATGCATGAATTGAGATAATTTCATGTTTTAAAGATGAATCCTCGTGAACCCATTCATAACCCATGTTGGCTAAGCTATGATGATATAATGTGGGTTTTGAACTATGAAATATGAGTTTATGAAGATATGCATGTTCTTTATGAAGTTGATGAAAATGATTTAAGTTGCTTTGACAGTAAAGCACAAATGTTGTTGTTGTGAAAGGATTTCTCACATACTACTCAATACATGGATGTGAAAGGGTTTTCTCAACTAAACTTTGAATCAAGTTTTAGGAGCTATTCTAATGATACCTAGTTTAGATTGACTACTTGATGTGCCTTCCATGAATGATAAGACAAGTTAAGATTTATGACTATTTTGTATGAATTATGATTAGCACTGAGAGGATATTAAGATAGAAGCTCTCATGTAGCTAGAGGTTGTGTATCTAGTAGCAATCTCCTTATCCCATACCTATGTACAACCATAGGATAATTTTCTTATATAGATGATGATTGTCTTAGATAGACATTATCTAGTGGATTCACGTATGCTAGAAGTAAAGGTTCTGACCTTGGCAAGTAAGGACACCCCTTTTCGGTGTGGGCGGACACCGGATTCCATGTTATAGCTCACATGGCCTCTATGTCAGTTAAGGCTACTTCCCACAATACTGATGAACTAAGGTTACTTCAAGAAGTATCTCACAAGTGTTTAATGATGATTTTTACTTGCATTGACCAAGATTGCGATTATGTTTTCTAACCTCTTATCTTATGGTTTTAACTTGGTATTTGCATGTCATGAAAGGTCCTTTTAAGCATGATTTTATAACTCTATGCATTACTATTATATTTGGTACATTTTTGTACTAAGTCATACTCTTTCCTACATTATATAAGAAATATAGGGTCCGACGCTTCAATTCTGCATCCTCGTGGCTAATGATCACCTCTAGTAGTTTTGAGAAGTGGTGAGTCCTCATGTTGCGAAGAACGAACCTTTTATTACTTAACGTATTTAATTTTCAGATGTTGTATTTGATTATGGGTTACGTCCCAATCACTCTTGATGTAATAGATGGCATTTTAGGCTATGTAGAATTCCACGTCATTTTTGACAAAATCTTTATGATATAAATTGTCTTTTAAACTCTTAAACTCTATTATTTAAGTGTCTTTTGTAGGGCCTTCCGGGGTCCTATGCACCATGTTACGTCTAGGGTTTACTTTGGATCATGCAAACTTGGTATTCAGAGCACAAGGTTTAGAGAGGTCCTAGGATGTCTCATAATCCACGTCGAGTAGAGTTTTGTTCACGAGTGTGAAGCGCGCCACATTTATGAATAAAAAGCTGTAAAATGATTAGTAAACTCCACTTCTTTCATTACTCTAAGTCGTGTGATAGAGTGCAACTCTATATGTCCTTTCTCCTAATTCCTATCCAATACTTTTTAGGATATGGCCCTCGAAGAACATACGTTAGGAGGAATGCAAATAAGAATGTGGAACAAGAAGCTCCTTCTCAAGCTCCTTAAGATTTGGTCGATCCTTTTGTCGAACAAATGACTAATGCGGAGTTTAGGGATGCTTTTCAAGTATTGTCTCAAGCCATGACGATTCAATCCAATAGGGAGGTTGTGGTCCCCATGAACCCAAATATGGGTATGACGGCATCTAGAGTAAGGGACTTCACTAGAATGAATCCCCCAGAGTTTCATGGTTCCAAGGTTGAGGAAGATCCTCAAGAGTTAATTGATAAAATGTATAAGGTGTTGATGATCACGGGACTGACACCGGTGGAAAAGGCAGAATTGGCCGCTTACTAACTTAAGGGTGTTTCTCAAGTTTGGTTCAACCAATAGAAGGAAGGAAGGGCAGATGATGCGGGTCCTCTCGATTGGGAAAAGTACAAGGTTACTTGAATTCATCAACCTTTATCAAGGAAACATGAGTGTGAAGGAATATGCTTTGAAATTCACACAATTTTCTAAGTATGCTCCTACTATGGTTACCGACCCTAGGGCAAGGATGAAGAAGTTTGAGTTGGAGTGTCCGAGATGGTATTCAAAGATTGTCGTACCGCCTTGCTTATCAATGATATGGACATTTCTCGTCTAATGGTACATGCTCAAGAAATAGAAGAAGATAAACTTAAGGGAAGATCTAGAGAGATAAAGAAGGCAAGGACCAGTGATGGTGACTTTTCACATTCAAGGTTCGATGGATGTAGTCATTCTAGGTTCCGTGAAAGGTTTTCCAGTCAAGGCTTCTCAAATGAATCTTCTAGATTAAACAAAGATAGAGTGTCTAACCCTAAACCTCAAGAGGAAATGGTAGTGGATTTTCATTATCTACTTATGCTAAGTGTGGAAGGAAGCATGAGTGTAAATGCTTAGCCGGTATGGATGGTTGCTATGGTTGTGGTAAAGAGTGGACATAAGATAAGGAATTGTCCAACACTTACACTTAAGGGAAGATAAGGTAGCAAGCTCCGCCTAGTGGTTCCGGTTCAAGTACTCCAAAGCAAAACAAATTTTATGCACTCCCGACTCGCCAAGAGCAAGAGGGTTGTCCCGATGTGGCTATCGGTATATTGAAAGTCTTTCATCTAGATGTTTATGCTTTGCTTGATCCTGGTGCTACCTTGTCTTTTGTGACACCATATGAGGCTATAAGGTTTGATATTCTTCCGGATGTGTTGTTAGACCTATTTTTTTATCTCTACTCCTATCGGTGAATCTATTGAGGCTAAGAGAGTCTAAAGAAATAGTCCTGTTTCCTTATCCCGTAGAGTCACTCATGTTGATCTTGTAGAGCTTGATATGCTAGATTTTGATGTCATTCTTGGTATGGATTGGTTGCATTTTTGTTATGCTTCTATTGATTGTAGAACCCGAGTGTTCAAGTTTCAATTTTCAAATGAGCCTATCCTAGAGTGGGAAGGAGGACATTCTATGTCGAAAGGTCGATTTGTTTATTGCCTTAAAGCTAGAAAGATGATTCCTAAGGGTTGCATATACCATTTAGTTCGGGTGAGGGATATGGATTTTGAAACCCCTACTCTTGAGTCGATCCCCGTTGTAAATTAGTTTACGTAAGTGTTTTATGATAATCTACCCAAAATTCCTCATGAAAGGGAAACAACTTTGGTATTGACCTTCTCCCAAAAACATAACATATCTATATTCCTCCTTACCGAATGGATCCGGAAAAACTTAGGGAATTGAAAGACCAATTGATAGATTTGTTTGATAAGGTTTCATCCGACCGAGTATCTTTCCATTGGGTGCTCCAGTTTTTTTTGTTTGAAAGAAAGATTGCTCACTTCTTATGTGTATCGATTACTGTCAATTGAACAAGCTTACCATTAATAATAAGTATCCTCTCCCAAGCATATATGATTTGTTTTACCAACTACAAGGAGCAAGTTACTTTTCTAAGATTAACCTCCAATCGGATTATCACCAATTGAGGGTGAAAGAGGATGATATTCTGAAAAAAACTTTTCGAACTCGATATGGTCATTATGTGTTTTTGATGATGTCCTTTTGCTTGACTAATGCTCTAGCCGCTTTTAAGATTTGATGAATAGGGTGTTTAGGCAATACTTTGACATGTCTATGATTGTGTTCATTGATGATATATTGATCTATTCAAGGAATGAGGATGAGCATACCGATCATTTGAGGATTGTATTGCAAGTCCTCAAGGACCAATAACTCTTTGCAAATTTTAGTAAATGTGAGTTTTGGTTAAAGTTTATGGCTTTTGTTGGTCACATTTTTTTCTGGAAAGGGTATTGAGGTAGATACTAAGAAGACGAATATGGTAAATAGTTGGCCTAGACCTCTATCCCCTCCGAATATTAGAAGTTTCTTGGGTTTATCCAGTTACTATAGAAGGTTTGTGGAAGGGTTTTCATCGATTGCCTCTCCATTGACGACATTGACCCAAAAGAAAGCCAAATTCTTATGGTTAGAATCTTGTGAAAAGAGTTTTCAGGAATTCAAAGATAGACTTACTTCCGCTGCGGTGTTGACTTTACCGGAAGGAACCAATGGGTTTATTGTTTATTGTGATGCTTCAAGAATCAGGTTAGGAGGCGTCCTTATGCAAAATGGGAAAGTCATTGCCTATGACTGAAGGCAACTTAAGGTGCACGGAATGAACTATCCTACCCATGACTTAGAACTTGCGACGGTTATGTTTGCTTTTGAAATTTGAAGGCATTACTTATATGGTGTTCATGTCGATGTCCTTACCGACAATAAAAGTTTGCAATATGTGTATAAACAGAATGATCTAAATCTTTGCCAAACAAGGTGGCTTGAGTTACTAAAGTATTATGATATGAGTATTCTCTATCACCCCGATAAAGCAAATATGGTGGTGAATGCTCTTAGTCAATTGTCAATGCCTATTGTTGCTCATGTAGAAGATAGCAAGAAGGAATTAGTTTGAGATGTTCATAGATTGGCCCGAATGGGTGTCCGATTGTTAGACTCCACCAAAGGTGGTGTTGTGGTTCAAAATGGTTCATAATCATCTTTCGTAGTGGATGTGAAAGCCAAGCAAGTTTTTGATCCGACTTTGGTTGAATTGAAAGAAGCGGTGCTTAAAAAGTCCAAGGAGGAGATGGTGCGCTACGTTATCAAGGTCATTTGTGTGTTCCCAATGTAGATGATTTGAGAGAAGTGATCTTATCAGAAACCCATAGTTCTCAATATTCCAATCACCTGGGAGCCTTAAAGATGTATCGTGACTTACGGGAGGTCTCTTGGTGGAATGAGATGAAGAATGTTATCGCGGAATTTGTGGCTAAGTGTCCAAATTACCAACAAGTGAAAGTTGAGCATCAAAAGCCAGGAGGTTTGTCCTGATACATCAGTATTCCTACTTGGAAGTGTACAAATGTGAATATGGACTTTGTTGTTGGTTTACCCCACACCCGGTGGCAATATGACTCGATATGGGTTATAGTAGATCGTGTGATGAAATCGGCTCATTTCATCCTCGTCAAGGTTTATTATTCGACGGAGGACTATGCTAAGTTGTACTTGAGGGAAATGGTTAGGTTATATGGAGTACCCCTGTCCATTATCTCCGATCGTGGTACCCAATTCACTTCTTAGTTTTGGAAATCCTTCCAAAAGGGTCTTGGTACTCGTGTTAAACTTAGCACGACCTTTCATCCTCAAATTGATGGGAAGTGGAGCATACTGTCCAAACTTTGGAAGATATGATGAGAGCGTGTGTAATTGACTTCAATGGTAATTGGGATGATCACTTGCCTTTGATTGAATTTGTGTATAATAATAGCTATCACTCAAGTATTAGTATGGCTCCATTTGAGGTTCTATATGGTAGGAGTGTAAATCTCCTATAGGTTTGTTTGAAGTGGGTGAATTTGCGTTGATAGGTCCCGAGTTGGTACATTTGGCTATGGAGAAAGTTTGACTTATTAGAGAAAGGTTGAAAATGGCTCAAAGTCTACAAAAGTCCTATGCCAATATTAGAAGAAGAGATCTTGAGTTCAATGTTAATGATTAGATCTACTTGAAAATTTCACCCATGAAGGGTGTAATGAGATTTGGAAAGAAAGGGAAGCTTAGTCCCCGTTATATGGGGCCCATATCGGATTACGAGGCATGTTGGTAAGGTTGTTTATGAACTTGAATTGCCTAATGACTTGGCATCGGCGCACCTAGTTTTCTATGTCTCTAATTCGACGACGAATGTTCTCAAACGGGAGATATTGTAAAACCTTGGATTAGATAAAGGCCAGAAAGGAGTCAAACGGGCCTGGAAGAACCTAAAATTGGACCATGGAACCCTCCACAGAGCCCTAAACAGGTTATGTAGGGGACCACGGTCCGTTTGGTTGCTCGTGGTATGTTCCTAAAACCTACCCCAGGAAGGTGTCTTTAACACCTCGGTCTTAGAAAGAGATACTTTTAGAAAGAACTAAATTGGAAAGAGCTAATTTGAGATTTGGTAAGTTTTGAGTTTTCGGTCAACTTCAAATGGCCATAACTTTCAGTACAAGATGCGTTAGGTAGCCCACAAAATATCAAATGAAATCTCTTTGAATCCTCTTTCCAACGCCACCGAGTTTGCTAAGTTCAAATTCGCATGAGGGAGATCTGCCCATTTGAAGTTAGCCTGTCCAGTTAAGGAAATGTACCCGAATTAATGAGGGGTATTTGGTCTTTTCCTTACCCCATCAGCTTAAAACGTTTGAGTAATATTTTAGGGGTCAAAACTGATTTGGGTCAGTATTCACAATCCTAAATACTCTTAGGGTTTTGAGAAGAGTTCAAGGAGAGGAAAAGAGTAGAAAAGGAAGAATGATCAAGGGTTTTCTGAATCGAGGATTTTTTTCGCCAAATTAAGGTATGTGAGTTCTCATTGTGTTGGGTTCGTTCGCCCACACGCCAATCATGTGATTTTATCCATAATTTTGTTCTTGAGGTTGAATGACTTGAGTTCTTGAAGTTTCGTTCTTAAATCGTTAATGATGAGTTTGATAAGTTCTTGAGATGAATGTTAGGAGTTTGAGGGTTGTTTTTGAGTAGATTTTTGTGTACTTATGTTGGGTATTCAAATCTAAGTGAGTTGGGAAGAAACCATTCGATTCTAGGCGAATTAGGGCCAAGAATTGAAGAAGAAAATTCATTGGAATGTTCTCGGGAGGGGTTGGGGCAGACGCCTCAGATGCACTGGGGGGTGGGGAGGTGTACCAGCAGTGCGCCAAAAAGAGCTCTCTGAAGTTTAGGGGTTGGTGCCCCGTGCCAACAGTGTGCCAGGGTCGCCTGCCCCCACCTTTTTCCCGTCATTTGCTCCGTCTAAGTCCTTTTAAAGTGTACCTTTACTCCATTTTGATTCTAACTACTCTAAACTACATCTAAACATCTAGAGACCCTTCGTAACATGAATCATAGCCCTTGAATTCATAATTATTCAAGGTAGAGTTAAGAATAAAGTCTTGAGAGTTCTTTCGAGACATTTTGAGAAGTCTTTTACAATCCTTTAAAACTTGTTTTAAGACTTGAGTACTTGAGTTTGAGGATGAGGAGAGTTGAGTTTCACTTTTTAAAAATGAATATATTGGAACTAAGTATTCCCAAAGAGTAAATGTTTTTACATTTAAAATGAGAGGAAACATTGAATTCCAAATGAGTTCATGAGGAGTTTTTGAGTATAATATCTTTTAAGAGAACCTTTTGAGTAATTAATATCAAACCTTGAGGATGAGGAAATGACATATGAGCTGAGTATATTTTTGGGAGTACTAATGAGCACCGATATGGGGACGAGTTCATACAACTCAAAGTCGTCATAAACCATGTAGCCAACTTGAGTAGAAATGGTCATACTTTTTAGATGATTCCTTATTGATTTTTAAGCATAGCTTAGTAGATCCACTTAGTTGAGGAGTTTTATACCCCGACAAGGTATAGGACAATTCTGGCAGCGTAGGCGAGACGATGTATCATCACATAACTCATAGTGATGGTTGTCAGTTAGAGAATCTCCCAAATTGAGTTATTTTTGTATCTTTACATACAAAGTGAGTTATTATTGTATTTTTAAATACATTGAGTTGTTACCTACTATTTTAAATTCTTTATATAAACTGCATCTTTATTGTCATTTTTATACTGCATTGAGTTGAGTATCCATGAGTTGAGGTTGAGTTGAGTAGAGTTGAGGTGAGTATGTTTGCTTCTTTCCAAGTTCAAGATTTTATGTTCAATGTTACCCTTACATGCTCGTACATTCAATGTACTGATGCTATTTAGCCTGCATCATGAAATGATGCAGATATAGGAGATCAAGGTTATCAACAGATGCTTCGTTGATACTACTTGCAGTTCCAGAGTTGTTTGGTAAGCCTCCTTGCTTTCGGAGGATCCCTTATTTATTTTTGTTATTTCAGTTTTGTTAGAATTATCGGGGGTATTGTCCCCACATCCCTCATAGTGTTAGAGGCTTCATAGATAGACAACAATATTTGAAGAGTCTTTCTTTCATTTCTCTTGTTAATGTTTTAAAGACCGTGAGTTGAACACTTATGTTCATTTGAGTACTTTGAGTTAGCTACTTTATTTATATGAGTTGAGTTGTTTTTGTGATTCTATTTCACTTGAGTAAGTCTTCCACTGAGAGTTGAGCCAGGCCAAGGGTTCGCTTGGGGCTAGTAATGGTTCTCGAGTGCCGGCCACTTCTAGGGTGTAGGTTCGGGGCGTGACAGTGTCCCTCACATGGACGACTAGACGGTCCGTGGTGAGGTTGACGAACCGTCAAAGGGGTCATCAAGTGGCCTACGCAGAAGGGGTTTCTCCCCTAATCACTTGTTAAGGACCACATACGTCTAGAAGACCCGTGAAGCTTCACATGGATCATGAAGTTGTCGTGAATGGGGTTTATCAGATTTAGGGTTTAGGGTTAACTTCAAACGATCACATATTCTATCACAAAATGAATTAGGAGACCCATGACCTATAAAATTAAAGTTCTCTGAGTCCTCTTTCCAACGCCACCAAATTTTCCTAATTCCAAGCTTGGAGTAAAAAGTTATGCCTGAAATAGTGAAGCCCTGTCGAGCAGAGCATCTTCACGACCCACTTGACGGGCCATGGTGATCTAGACGGCCCATGAAGGCCTTTTAGAGAGTCAATTTAGCAGTTTTAAGTCGGGATCGTTCCAATATTTTCCCAATTATTTTAACTCAATACTACATTGTTTTACCTTCTACCCAAAGCCTTGTATAATGATTTTTATCCCCAAAATCATCCAATTCAATTCATTCTCTCAAATTTCCAAACAACAAACTCTATAAATGTATAATAAAAATTCAAAGTTTTATTTTGATTTGAAAGAGGGTTCATTTGGGTTCATTTTAAGTCAATTCACAATTTAATTTGACTTATAAATGTAGCATATGTCATAAATGTACTAAAACTTATGCTAACGGTAAAAGTATGTCTTTTTGAAAAAAATATTTTGTTTAGTCAAACATCCATTAAATAAAATGAATATTTAACATGTGATATCATATTACATATATATTTATTTTTCTCCAAGCCTTCCTTAAATCATAAATTTCAAACAACAAACTCTATCATGACATTTATTGCTCTCCACACCAATAAAAAGCAGGAAAATAACATTAATTATTCACAACCCAACTATCAAACTCCAACAACTATATAAAGATAAAAGGTCACACTATTTTTTTCACACTTCAATACTTCCCCCTTTTAAAAAAAATAATAAGCTCTCTTCTCTCTTCAAAAGCCAAAAAAAATAATCCTCTTTTGCTCCTTTGCTATGTCGATTGCCACATTGTGGAACCCTAGAACTCTCAAAGATTTAACAAGACTGTTGATGATGACATGGTAGATTGGTATATACGGGAGCCCGTTACTACTATTACTATTATTAGTACTCTTAGACAATTTTGATGATACCACTTTAAGAATTGAACTAGTTTCTTCCTCATAAGGATCCATCAAATCCATAGGTGTTATAACACATGAGTCATTAAATGGTAGAGACTCGACCCCGTTACTTCTAGTACTATTATTACTCTTTGACAAAGTTGATGATGACCCTTCAAGAATTGAACTAGTTTTTTCCCCATAAACATCCATCTAGTTTCTAGGCCTTCAATCACTTTATGAATGACTCATGTGTTTGAATGCCTATGAATTCGATGGATCCTTATGGGGAAAAAACTAATTCAATTCTTGAAGTGTCATCATCAACATTGTCAAAGAGTAATAATAGTACAAGAAGTAACGGGGTCGAGTCTCTACCATTTAATGACTCATGTGTTATCACACCTATGGATTCGACGGATCCTTATGAGGAAGAAACTAGTTCAATTCTTGAAGTGGCATCATCAAAATTATCAAAGAGTACTAATAATAGTAATAGTAGTAACGGGCTCGAGTATCTACCAATCTACATGTCATCATCAACATTCTTGTTAAATATTTGAGAGTTCCAGGGTTTCCACAATGTGGCAATCGACATAGCAAAGCAGAAAAAAAAAGGATTTTTTTTGGCTTTTAAAGAGGAGAGAGCTTCATTTTTTTAAAAAAATAAAAAATATAGGGGGGAAGTATTGAAGTGTGAAAAAAAAATAGTGTGACCTTTTCTCTTTATATTGTTGTTGGAGTTTGATGGTTGGATTGTGAATAATTAATGTAATTTTCCTAATTTTTATTGGTATGGAGAGCAATAAATGTCATGATAGAGTTTGTTGTTTGGAATTTATGATTTAAGGAAGGTTTGCTGTAAAATAAATATATATGTAATATGATATCACATGTTAAATATTAATTTTATTTAATTGATGTTTGACTAAACAAAATATATAAAAATGAAAGATATATTTTTACCGTTAGCATAAGTTTTACTACATTTATGAAATATGCTACATTTATAAGTGAAATTAAATTGTGAATTGACTTTAAATGAACCCTCTTCCAAATCAAAATAAAAGTTCAAACTTTTCTTGGACTCCAAATTAATTAAAGCCTCTCAATCTACATTGTTGTTGGGTTGTGTGAGAAATAGAATTGTAAAGTTTTTATTACAGTAATTTTATTAAAATAGACCTAGCCAACTAGTTAGCCCTTTTTAATTAGGAGTTGAATTCTATTTGAATTTTGAATAAATAGTCTTTTATCGACTTTAAGAGTTTGGTATATTCAACAGATCTTTTTGTTTAATTTTAGGTTTAGAAGTTGTACTTTAATTATAAATTGTATTCTTAGACTGCAGTGAAAGTATATCAATCTTTCAACGTTAATTCATAAGCTTTCTTTCTTGTTTTCTGTTCTTAGCGTTTCACGAATGACTCCATCTGTTTTTAATGGTGAAAAATATCAATTATGGGTTGTGTGAATGGAAACTTACTTGGAGGCTCTTAATCTTTGGAAAGCTGTGGAAGTGGATTATGAAATTAATCCGCTGCCAAAACATTCCACCATAGCTAAAATCAAGAGTCACAAGATTTTTTTTTATGATTATTATCAATAAAAAGCCACTAGACCACTGTCTAGTGGTATAGATTTCCTTTAAAAAAAGTCACAAGAAAAAGAAATCCACGAAGTCTAAGGCGAAGGCAACTCTGTTTGCTGTTGTTTCAACAATTATTTTCAAAAGAATTGTCACTCACATTACCAAAAAAATTGGGATTATATGAAGAAAGAATATTCTAGAGATGAAAGAATTCGATGTATGCAAATATTGAATTTACTAAGAGAGTTTGAGAGACAATAAGAGAATACTTAGACATGTTGCTTGGCATTGTGAACAAGATAAAATTATTAGGCACTGAATTTAAAGATTCAAGAATTGTTGAAATAAATTGTGTTCCATTGCCCGAAAGATATGAAACATGTATAACTACCTTAGAAAATACACAAGATCTAACCAAGATAACCTTGGCATAGTTTTTAAATTCTTTGCCGGCACATGAGCAAAGAAGATTTATGAGGCAGGATGTTATCATTGAAGGAGCCTTCACAGCTAGCTATAAAACTCATAGCAGGGGTAAAAAATTGAAAAATCACCCACCTTATGAGCACTATGGAAAAATGGATCATCGGAGTCGGAGTCGGAGAAGGAGGAGGAGAAATGGTGACAAGATTTGTGTTGAAGGAAAATGAACTGTTGTCATCAAAACAGGTTCAGGTAATAAGGCAGTTTCTAAGTGTTCTTTATGTACTTGATATTGATCAAAACATGTTGATGATTTATCAGTTGGTAGAAAAAAGATACAAAGTATCTTTTGAGGATAAGAATTGCTTTATCAATGATGGTGCTGGAAAGGAAGTTTTAAATATTAAGATGAGAGGTAAACATTTTTTATTTGATCTAATGGAAGATGTTTCTGTAGAACATGAAAAAGATCACAGGCTAAAAAAATTAGAAGATGATCCTAGAATTGTAAAAGCACAAGCGAAATATGAACCTGTTAGGTTTAAAAGAGCTTTTAATATTCCTAAAGGAATTAAAGCAATGGAAGAGTTACCTATGTTTCAAGAAAATAAAATGGGTAAGTTTAAATTCAAGATGCAAATGAAGCAGGAAGACATGCTAAAAAGATTTAATACTCAATGGTTGCATTCAAAATGAGAAGTGGATTTAGTTCACTACAAGCCCAAAGATGAATATGTAGATTTATTCACAAGATCACTTTTAGATATCAAGTGTTGAGATTCCAAGATAGAAGACCAAAATTTTGCAATTCCTAAAGCAGTGTTGAAAATTTTCTTCAGAATCGTAAAGTTTTTACTGCAGTATTTTTATTCAAAT
>NW_006239035.1:105958-114189 GCF_000226075.1 Solanum tuberosum
AGAATATCTTTTTGCTTAATTTTAGGTTTAGAAGTTGTAGTTTTATTATAAATTATATTCTTAGACGCTAGTGAAAATTTATCAATCTTCCAATGTTAATTCATAAACTTTCTTTCTTGTTTTTAGTCTTTTCCTGCAATTTCTTCTCTTCTAAAACCAGTAGGAAGGATTTCGTAAATATCTTAAAATTTTAATACTATAACTTTTATCCAAGATTTAGAAAATCACAACACATAGGATAAAAAATTTCCCCTAATGTTCACATACTAATACCAAAAAGGTGAATTATGGAATAGGAGTAGATCGCTCAATTGAAGAGTAGTACAAATTTTAAACCGTCAATCGCAAAAAAAAATGAAGCAATTTTAGTGAATTTACAACATGTTTATTGTTAAAATTCACAAGGGAAAGGGTTTAGGCTATTCATTTCTTGAGAAAAACAGAAGCAACTTACAATTAGAATTAATTAACTGAGAGAGATGGGCAGAAGTTGAGTTTTGACGCCGGAGAGTGAGTTCGATGATGGTGGGCAAAAGTTGAGTTTTGACGCCGGAGAGCGAGTTCGATGATGGTGGGCAAAAGTTGAATTTTGACGTCGGAGACTGAGTTCGATGATTGTGGGAAATATCAACTGGGATTTAGGTTTCATTTATGTTACTTTAGTCAATTTGTGGTGTTAAAGTTGAAAATATAAACAAAAATTGAAATGTATCATTTATTACCAAAAAAGTATTGTGATGTATTAATATAAGTAAGCCATAGGTAAAATTACATGAATACAATCATTTGTTATAATGCCATGATTTTGTCCATAATCAATTTTTCATGTATTATTTTATTCTGTATAACAACATTCTACCTATAACAACAATATTATTCATTATAGCAGTACACTTTTTGTAAAATTACCTCTCTATTACAATCATACTCAAATATTATGTAATAATATAACAGGGGTTTTGGGTTGAAGTAGAACAAAGTTGAGATGATATGCCTAAATGAAAATTAGGGCAAGTTAGAGGAATTGTGTATTGATTTGGCCTAATTAAGATTATCTAGGGCACTAAGAATCATTCTAATAATTTATTTGATGGTTTTTATGATGACAATAATATGTGATTTGTTCCTAATAGATGCATGTATAGAAAAATTCTTACATAATATGTTAGTTGTATGGTATTGTTATTCGGTATGTATATTGTCACGCCCGAAGGTACACCCAGGATGCAGACACGGGACCTAGGATAACAAGTGACTCCAAGCTAACCCTGCTGACATATCATAAGCATACTAAATATACTGAAGTAAAGAAATATTGTGCGGAAGCTAAATTATCATGTAAACTGAAATGATGGGGAAATACCCATAAACTATCTAAATAAAATAATATAAGAAGAGTTCAATGGCAACTTAAGATGAACTCAAAACTAAAGCTAAATCTAACTATGTCTAAAATAAAGCCTCTACTGACTATAAATACTGGGACATGCCCCAGCTAGATCTAGCAAAACTGAAACTAAAGACTGAAAGTAGAAAATAGACATGTCAATCATCCTCGAAGAATGAGGACTCACCACTGATATTGATGAACTGAAGATCGGGAACCGATCTATGTGTGATCTGAAGGTTGAGAGCCTGAACCTATATCACGAGAAGATGTATGACAGAGTATGTGTCAGTACTTGAAAGGTACTGAGCATGCAGGATAGGATAAAGCTGAACAATAACATAACTAAACAAAGCAATAAAGCAATGATATAATCTGAACATGGTAAGGATACTGAATATGAACTAACTGAATGCAATGACCAAATTTATAACATGTTAAGCCTGAATACTGAACTGATAACATGGTCAATACAATAGAACCTGACTGAACTGTGGGAGCTACTAATAACTGACATAAAACTACATGAGCTAAATGTGGAGTCCGATGTATACGCCCCATCGAGAGGACACAATATACCATGTCAGAGGTCCCAATATACCAAGTCAGAGGTATAAAGGCATCACATGTGTGATCACTAAAATATTGCCCACATAGGGGAGTTAAAACCTACAGGGCACATAGTTCTGGGACTTGCGGGTGACTGACCCTAGTCCACTCGATATTAAGTCTACTCCCAACTGATTATGTAATTTAGCAATTTATAACTGAAATGCTGTGAATTCTGGATTGCTCAAATACTGACATGCTAATTGAAAATGCAACATTAATGTACTGATAATGAAACATTTATAACGGGAGCATGTATAACTGAATATTCTGATCTAGCATGTGCAATTCATGAACTAAAAGAACTACATAACTAGGGTTCTGAAATTACGAAGTAATTTATACTAAAACATGCTAAAAAATCATGATAAATTAATTAGGAACATTAAAGTAACTATTTCATAGTATTCTGCTGAAATTCTAGAAACCCTAGGTCGAGTTGGTAATAAGGGAATCAAGAATCTTACTGAATTCTAGGGACCTAATGGGTGAAAGGAACCCACTAGTGAAATCCCACATACCTGGTGATGAATTCCACGGAGAAATATTTCGATTTCAGGGTTGGAACTGATGGAACCTTGCTGCATTCTTGAACTAGGGTACTTGACCTCTTTCTCCTCGTACGTTCTAATTTCTAAGTTTCTTTGATGAATTATCTGACTTGGGTAAAGTCTAATTATGTTTCTAGGCTAAAACTGACCAAAACTACGTAGTTTAGGGGTTAAACGACATAGTTTAGGGGTCCAACGCATAGGGAAAAGACCAAACAACCTCTGATTTAGCTGTTGTCGGGGTCACCGACGGACCAGACCAATGGACCGTGGATTGACCGATGGTTCATGCTGGTCGGCCATTGGTCGTGACTGAGGCTGGAATTGGGGCATCGATCCACGGACCTGGACCACGGTCTGTGGCCTGGCCTATGGTCCGTAGGTCCGGCCGTGGGTCGACACTTAGAGGAATTTTTTGGGGATTCATGGGGAGGGCTATAGGTGGCCATCCACGGAGCACCAGTAGGTGGCAACCGTGGGTTGCACCTGTAGGTTTTGAAAATCTGCATTCTGGTACTTCTAGCATACGGGGTGTTACATTATCTTTCCCTTGGGAACATTCATCCTCGAATGAAGACTAAACTAGCTAAAAATGGAGGGAAAGAGCTGCAAACCCTACCAATAAACATTTGAAACTGATTTCTGACTGAACTAAGTTCCAAGAACATACAAATACCGTAAAAATGCAAGTACAAACTGAAGGAACAAGATGCTAAGACTGAATATACGCATGAATGACTGAAAAACTGAAGAGGAACTATTACCTCAAGCTGTAGTGGAATCGGAAGGAAAGAGGTGAGGATACTTGGCCTTCATGGCTACTTCTGCTTCCCAAGTAGCTCCCTCTACTGACTGACTTCTCCACAAAACCTTAACTGAAGCGACCTCTTTGTTTCTCAACCTTCTAACCTGACGATCAAGAATCTCAACTGGTACATCCTCATAATTGAGACTATCTTTTACAACCACACTTTCTAAAGGTACAATGGATGTTGGATCACCCACACACTTTTTCAATAGCGAAATGTGGAAGACCGGATGCACTGCTCCTAAATCTGCTGGCAACTCTAACTCATAAGCCACTTTACCAATCCTTTTCAAAATCTTGTAGGGCCTACACATATAGGACTGAGCTTCCCTTTCTTTCCAAATATCATCACCCCTTTCATAGGAGATACTTTCAGGAAAACCCAATCATCAACTTGGAACTCTAATTTCCTTTTCCTTACATTTGCATAAGACTTCTGGCGACTTTGGGTTGTCTTAAGTCTATCCCTAATGAGTTGCACTTTCTCCATAGCATCATGAACTGAATCTGGCCTTATCAAGGCTGCTTCACCTACTTCAAACGAACCAATTGGAGATCTACATCTACACCCATATAATGCCTCATAAGAGGCCATCTGAATGCTGGAATGATAGCTATTATTGTAGGCGACCTCTATAAGAGGAAGGCGATCATCCCAACTACCCCTTGAAATCTATCACGCAAGCTCTCAACATGTCCTCTAAGGTTTGAATGGTACGCTCTGACCTGACCATCTGTCTGTCGGATGAAACGATGTGCTAAGATTAACCTGAATACCAAGACCTTTCTGAAATGACTTCCAAAAAGGAGAGGTAAACTGAGGACCTCTCTTTGAAATAATAGACAAAGGAACCCCATTCAACCTGACTATCTCATTAATGTAAAGCCTGACATAGTCCTCTGTCGAATCTGTAGTCTTAACAGCCAAAAAGTGCGCAAACGTTGTAACTCTGTGAACTATCACCCAAATGGAGTCACGCTGTCTGCGAGTACGAGGTAAACCTGTAATGAAGTCCATGTTGATTACTTCCCACTTTCAAGTAGGAATGTTGATCTCTTGAGTCATACCTCCTAGTTTATGATGTTCTACCTTGACTTGCTGACAATTGGTGCACTTAGCCACAAAATTTGCTATATCTCTCTTCATGCCATTCCACCAAAAGACTTCCCGCAGGTCACGGTACATCTTAGTGGCACCTTGATGAATAGAATACCTGGAGTTATGGGCTTCTCCAAGAATATGCTGTCTCAATTTGCCCACATTAGGAACACATAATCGACCCTAATAGCGAAGCACAACATCTCCCCTTTGGGAGAAAACCTCAACTCTCTGTTGGTGAACTGCACCTTTTAGTTGAAGCAATATCAGATCAATGTCTTGCTTTTCCTTAACCTCCGCTACCAATGAAGATCCTGATCCATTGTGAACTGTTACCCCACCATATGATATGCTCATAAGACGAACTCCTAAGCGAGCAAGTCTCTAAACATCCTTTGCTAGTTCATTTCTTTCTTCCTTAATATGTGCTACACTACCATAGATAGTCTACTAAGGGCATCTGCTACTACATTGGCCTTACCAGGTTGGTAATGCACACTCATATCATAATCCTTAAGGAATTCAAGCCATCTCCTCTGGAGAAGATTCAACTCTTTCTGGGTGAACACATACTGAAGGCTTTTATGGTATGTGAACACATCTATGTGAACACTATACAAGTAATGTCTCCAAATCTTAAGTGCAAACACCACTGCTGCAAGCTTGAGGTTATGAGTCAGATAGTTCTTCTCATGCACCTTAAGCTGTCTAGAAGCATATGCTATAACCTTACCTCGCTGCATCAACACACAACCTAGGCCGACCCTGGATGCATCACAATAGATCACATAACCGTCTGAACCCTCTGGTAGGGTCAAAATATGAGATATAGTCAATCTAGTTTTCAGTTTTGCAAAGCTTTTCTCACAATCATCTGACCACTGATAGACCTAAAGAAACTTTAGATATCTATAGGAGAGGTAGGTCTGGGCCATTGTTTCACTGCTTCTATTTTCTGAGAATCCACTCGGATCCCTTTGCCAAATACAATATGCCCAAGGAAAGTAATAGATTGCAACCAAAACTTGCACTTGCTAAATTTAGCGAATAACTGGTGATCTTTGAGAGTTTGTAAAACAACCCTAAAATGATTCACATGTTCTTCTTCATTCCTAGAGTAAATGAGGATATCATCAATAAAGACGATAACGAATAAGTCCAAATACTTCTTGAACACTCTGTTCATCAAATCTATGAAAGCTGCAGGAGCATTGGTTAGTCCAAATGACATAACTAAAAATTCATAATGACCATATTGAGTTCTGAAGGATGTCTTTGGAATGTCACTATGTTTGACTCTGAGATGATGATAACCTGATGTGAGGTCTATTTTTGAGAAATGACTAGCACCCTGAAGTTGGTCAAACAAGTCATCAATCCTGGGGATGGATACTTATTCTCTATTGTGACCTTTTTCAATTTCCTATTATCAATGCACAATCTAAGGGAACCATCTTTCTTCTTCACAAACAACACTGGTGCACCCCATGGTGAAATACTAGATCTGATGAAGCCCTTATCTAGAAAGTCTTTCAAATTCTCTTTCAATTCCTTAAGCTCAGCTGGAGCCATTATGTAAGGAGGAATAGAAATAGGCTGGGTATCTGGAAGGAGATCAATTCCAAAGTTGATTTCCCTTCCGGGAGGAACTCTAGGAAGATCTTGTGGAAACACTTCTGGGAACTCAATCACTACAGAAACTGACTCAAGAGTTGGAGTTTCAAAGCTTAAATCCTTAACTCAAACTAGATGATAGATACAACCGTTAGAGATCATTTTTCTGGCCTCAAGGTAAGAAACGAATCGACCCATAAACGCTAAGCTACTACACATCCATTCTAAGATTGGTTCATATCGAAACTGAAAATGAACAATCCTAATTCTACAATCGACTGAGGCATAACATGAATGTGACCAATCCATGCATAAAATGACATCTAATGAGTCCACGATTCGTACTCATTTAGGGCTGTATTTGGATAGATTTTGTGTCCTCAAATGCTAGTTTTGTGCCAATAACTGATGTAAAATCCTTGATTTCCAGATATTTGGATTGAGGAACAAAGCATGGATACTAATTTGAAAAAGGAACGAAGCAAGCTGGAAGATCTAAGAGATGAAGAGCTGGTGATCGCCAAGTCCATTCAGTGAATCACATAATGGCCTCCTGACCGCCTAAAGTTCCGATGTGCGAAACCCTGAAGGAGAAAATCAATTTGGTGAGAGAAAGGAGCAGGCGGCGTTTCGCCGAATGGTTACGCGATGCAGTGTTAGATCACCCAAAGTTACAGAACTTGAGGATGCTGAAGGCCAAAGCAAAAATGTGATGGAACTGACCAAAGGGTGGATCGCCGAGCTGATCAGCGATCCTGACTTACTGCGCCGAATGGTCCTTCGCAACATATTGTTGGTGACTATAAATACATTTTCAAACATTATGTTTAGTATGAATCAAATTTTTATCTTTTATCAGTTTTTATCATTATCAATTGAGTTTGAAATTGAGACTAAGTTTTCCTTAGCTTTGAAGAATTGAAACTTTCCATTTTTGAGAAATTGAAAGTGGGTCTTCGAGACTCTTCAATTTGGACCTTTGTAAAGATGAAATTAATTGTACCCAATTGATGGAAACACAATTTGGTAACGATTTCTATCTTTTTATGATGTCTAGCTAAAACTCCAATTCTTGGGGTGTGATTATGTGATTATGGGCTGATTTAGCTTGTAGGTATTGCTGATTGTTAGTGTAAATGTTGTTTAAAAGTGATTTCAATCAGTAATTAAGGTTCAATTTAAAGAATTGTAGTTGCAACTAAAACCCTAGGCTGATTTAAAATGAGGTTCATGCCGAATTATGGATGTGTACGACTCAATACAAGGTTTTCAATAACCATAGATAGAACTCAAATACTTGGAACTCAAGAACTTCAATAATACTACTCACTTCAAGAATGCTCAACTCAGAGGATTCATGTGGAATTTATGAGCATGAACTACTTAACTCAAGGACTCAAAGATACTTCTCATCTCAGGATTGTTTGACTTATAATGTTCATGCGGAATTATGGGCATGAACAACTCAACTCATGGACTTCATAGGTAATAGGTAATAGTCCCATGATTAGGATTATAATCTCAAATGGGTTATAAACTCAATACTTGAGGCTTAGGACATGGAGATATTACTCCTCTCATAAATACCCAACTTATGGAGTTCATACGGAATTTATGGGCATGAACGACTTGACTCGTAGGTCTACATAACATTATGGAGCTCATGTATACAACTCCTATCTTTCTCTTACTTACTACCTCAAGACTTAGTTCAAATCGATGGTTGATCTCAAAGGATTCACAATTGAACTCAATGGCTTTCTTGAACTCTACTTTTAACTCTCTCTTGAATGGGAATTATGAATTCAAGAGTTATGGTTCACGTTATGAAAGATCTCATGATGACAAAGTAGACTCATGAGTACATTCTCCTCATCCTCACACTCACTTGCTCGAGTCTTGAAACAAGTTATTAGAAGTTGTATAAGACTCCACAAAATTACTCAAAGGGTCTTTCTTAGAATGTTCGAAAGAATTCTCAAAACTTAACTCTCAACTCTACCTTGAATTTGAATTATGAATTCAAGGTTATGATCATGTTAGAAATGAATTTAGGTGTTTAGAAGTAGCTTAGAGTAGTTAGAATCGAAAAGTAGTGAAAGTGCACTTTAAACGAACTCAAACGTGGCAACCGACGACAAACTGGATGGGGAAGGCGACCCT
>NW_006239035.1:114677-160344 GCF_000226075.1 Solanum tuberosum
AGCCTATCTTCAAAAGGCCATATCTCACTCATCCGACCTCGAAACTTATCAAACTTGGTGGCGTTGGAAAGATAATTCAAAGATTGTTTTTTAAGGTATCTGGTAGAACACCTAAATCATCCTTATCTAGGAGTTATGATCATTTGAAGTCGACCCAAAACTCATACTTAGCTTAACTTGCAAAATTTCAGATTTTGCTATATCCAATTTAATTCTTTTTGGAACTCAAGGTGCTACATCTAGTGACCTTAACACTTAAGAAATTTTAATTCCTCGGTAAAATCTCACTCACTACGATGAACGGTTCGAGTCTTAGTTCGAAATTGTTTTTGGGGTGTTACACGTACCATATAGACTCTGTCCTTTAAAGACT
Source organism: Solanum tuberosum (assembly GCF_000226075.1). NCBI lineage: Eukaryota > Viridiplantae > Streptophyta > Magnoliopsida > Solanales > Solanaceae > Solanum > Solanum tuberosum. Next base: position 115,051 of record NW_006239035.1, read on the forward strand.
ATTTATTGGAGCATTTGCGGCTTAATTAAAATATTGGGTCAGCAAATACATTTGACAAATTATTTGCAACATTTTCCAAATGAATTATCTCTTGAACTTCAAGTTCACATTTTTTTTAACGAGGATCTAGATAATTCACCCCACACATAATTTTCAGCTGCTAAACATATCTCCCCCTAATGTTAGGAAATCTAACATTTATCCCCAACCTCATTTGGGGATCCATTTTTGTGCGTGGTGGACCAATAAAATCATATGTGTACGCATCAAATTTTTAGATGAAAATTATTTGGTTCCTGACCCTGAACCAATTGTGATGGGAGAACCTTGTTGGCTTGATGCATACACGTTAAATAAACTCATCTCATACCAAATTTTATTTGAGAGATTTGTTCTCATAATTAATGGTCTAGCTATAATTGGAGGCAAATAATTTCTGCTAAGCCAACTAGTATTATCAACATAATTTTATAGTTTGAAACTTTGTTCTTAATTTAACAATTTGAGCAAACAACCTTACAAAAACCAATTTGTAAGTTGATACAAATGCACATGTGACCATACCATAGATGCAACTATTAAATTATAATAGTTAGCGGTCCACATTACAGGTGAACGTGCCCATATTCACATTTTTATATGTTCCAAATAATTTCAGGGGATACAATCCCAACCTTAGCTGGTACAATGATCATTTTATCATGAGAACAAGCAACACATGAGAATTCTTGAAGATCTTTATTCTTCAACATATAACCACATGAATTCTCAATTCTTTTGCATCACATTTGAACCGATATGGTCAACCGGTTATGCCAACTGATATTTATTCTAGTAAACTTCTAGTTTACTTTTGCATGCGATTCCATCATCATGCCTATATTTGTATACAACAAACAAGAGACAGGTGGGTAACCTTTTATGTAAATATTCATAACCCACTTTGATTGTAGTAATCTAAAGATATTTGATCTTTCAATAATTTACAGTCTCAAAAAAATAATTATTTTCAATTCCTCCGAAACTTAAAAAGTTTCTTTTGAGACTTACTACAACCTCAATATTATGAACTATTTTCATTTCTGGATAGTAACAAATTAGTTCTTTCGAAACTCTTAATTAAGTTTGTGTGCTGCCACAAATTTCACAACATCATTCTTATGGTGACCATCTCCTTCAAGGAGGCAAGACTTATTTCTTGACAACCAATGATAAAATTATGTTGCCACACAATAATATTTATTTTGATCATGGCCACAATCTTTATAGGAAAGAATTATTTCTTTCTTTTGTCCTTCAATAGGTCATAATTTAACATACCACAATATTTGTGCATTACTTAAAGTATATGACTAAATGATCATTTATGTCAAAATATTTCTTTTCAATCTCTCAAACCTCCCGTAGAGGTGAGATGTGACATTTATCCAACAATACATGAACATGTTCTAAACCATAAGAACACAAGTCACATTTTCTTTAAGAAATGGACCATAACCATTTGAACATACTCCATAAGTTTTTATTAGAAACTCATTGCCATGCTTTCGCATTATCAAATTTATGTGACTCACCTCAACATCACTTTAAGAGGTCAAATGTACCAAATGTACTACCACTTTGTATTCCTTAATTTTGATGGAGGATTTACAAAACTTTTCAAATTGGGTTGCACCAACAACAATGTGGCCAATAACTTTTCATACCACTTTAATGGACAATTACCTCACATTTGAAGGACCATCTTAAGAACCCATAATGTTCTTCCTTTTAATTATCACAATGATGACCATTAACATTTTACCACACCCATATTCATACATTCAACGACTTGTCATTTTTCAGACATATTATGCATTGCTACCACATTCACATAAGAGAATGGAGAAAATTAATTGGGCAAATTTTATGACTTTCAATCAAAAGTATACAACTTTATGTTAATCATCATCATATCATCACTATAGTGCATTAGGACTTAAACTCAATGTCTTACCCATATCAAAACGTCTATCGTCATAAATCAATGGGGCTTGAACCCAACTTCTTATTATCACGGTGCACCGAGACTTTAACTCGATGTCTTACCCACTTGGTGCGGTGAAACTTGAATTCACCATCTTACCCTCAATCAATGTCTTAATAAGCCAAATATAATAGGACTCACCATTGAGCCTTTAAAAAATATTGCCACTTTGTGATTGACATGCACAAATAAATATAGAACAAAAGAAACACAATTAAAAATATTCTCAACAAAGTATGTACTAATATCTTAAACTTGTCAAAACAGAGCGTTACATATATCATTATATTATATTATGTTTGGTTCACAATAATTAAGCTAGTGAGTTACCGTTATAAATCAAAGAATTAATTGGACACTAAGAAAATAATAATTTCAATTACACTAAAATAAAACTCCTCACTACCATCACCCCTTTTTCAATTTCCATGTGAACCCAAAATATTTCACAGACAAAACAAAATAAATTAAAAGCGTATGTAATAACCAAAACAGTGAGCATAATCATAACTAAAATATATAATAAGTTTCACATACAAAAAAAAGTATATGTAGTCATAGGTGAAAAAAATGTGCAGTAACAATTATATTAATCATTCACCTTGTTCACAAGTAGAATATAAAATAGATTCCACAATAATTTACCTTGTTCCCAAGAGAAATATAAACACAATTATTTTACCTTCTTTTATCTACTTTGCTGCAATCCTGCAATGGTAGAACATTCGTGCTGATAACGTTTTGTAAAACTAAAGCAAAATAAGACAAGAAATATAGAAGATGAAAGCAATAGAATAGGGAGACAAGAGATGAGAGTTTTTCTTATTATTCCAAGTCTTCAAGTGTCTATAATATCAAACCTTATGCCTCTATTTATAGTGTAACATAGAGGCATACAAAAGGTTAGTCATAAACATGACATTAACATGAATATAATGGAGGAGGTTATGGAAGTGAAAAGTTACAAGAATAATGGTTATAAAGGTGGAGGTTATGGAGGTTATGATTATCTTCATAATGGAGTAACTTCTTGATGTAGTGGACATCCACAATATATTTATTTTATAAACAAAATAACATTTTATTGAGTATTTATTTTACATTTTAATGAGATTATTTCAAATTGTTTAACTAACACCGCTTAAATAAATAAATTTATGAATAAATATTTGATCCGTGCATACAAAATTAAAATTATTTAATAAAAATTACTTGAAATGATCAAAGTTAATACTTATATTTATCATGTATTCATTTTAGAGTTAACATGAACGTTTACTACCATGTAAATATATATAATTTATTCAAATTTAAAACTATTTATTTAACATCAATTAAAAATTAACTTTTAAATAAATATTGGGCCCGCACATTAGCACGGCCTCTTCGTCACCAGTGAATAAATAAGGTGCATATTGCTGCAAATTGCGAATTGCAAAAGAATTTAAGTTGAAGGAATAAGCTGCCACATGGTAGTCTCTCAATGCACTGGCCAATTGATGCATGGCGGTGCAGAAACAAAAATTTGAGGCCGTTTCTAACTCACGCGGACAGCTCACGCGATAGAAAAAAAGGAATCCAATTCCTTTTGATTTTGGATTCCTAATTTAATTTGTATTCAATTATTTTATTTAGGATTTTTTATATCTATAAATAGTCCATAGAAGTAATTATTTTGGGAGGAGATCAATTGATAGGAGATACTTTTTTGGGTTCTTTTCTTCTTCTTCTTATTAGGTTAGCCACTATTGTTTAACTTTAGTTCTTGGTGTTTTCTTGGGAATTAACTTGCAAACATTAGCAATTTGATTTCCCAATTTTGGTTTATAAAGATTCTTGCTTTGAATTTCAATTGAAGATTTCGGGTTTCTTCTACTCATTACGTAAGTTCATGAATTCTTCTTTTAAAAGTATGAATTGTGTTCTTTCTAATATTGGTAACTAAATCCACAACTAGGGTTGTGGGAACCATGAGCGATTAACAAAGTATGAATAGTAACTAAGTAATTCTTGAATAATGTTATTACATGCCTTGATAATTCTTTTGTTTAGAAGTCTTTTAATGGTGCGTAACGTTAGAACTCACCTTGTTGCTACTTGCCGGACCAAGGAGGTAGTTAATAAGAAAAGAATTATTAACATAGATTTAGTGTGATACTATCTAATAGTCTAATGTCAATTGGTGCGAGGGTGAAAACTAAGCCATACATTGATATGATGTCTAATATGAGGTAAATGTAAGGGTTAGTAAATTATACACACGTAGCCGGACCAAGGTGCGGGGTGAAATTCTCTAGTTGCCAGACCAAGAAATTAGAGATACCTAACCTATCACTTTGCATGTAATACACTAGGAAAGGGTTACTATTACTAAGATTACTGTGTTATGAGCTTATTGGGAACACGTACACCCTAGTTTCTCTCTCATCTTGATAACAACTAAAGTTTGAGTCTTGTTCTTTGATTATTCACATAATTTCTAGAATTTGTTTCACAAATCCCCCTCCCCCCTTTAACTACACATTTCGGAAATACGTTGACTAAACAAATATGATCTTGGGTTAAAGTTAAGTCTAAACAATATTCCTCGTGGGATCGACCCCAACCTACAAGTTGGGTTCTTTACTTGATAACGATCGCTTATACTTCTTTAGGGAGGTGTAATTTGAGCGTATCAGGGATCCTCACCAATTTGCGATCCTAAGAACTTAGGAAGATTCATCCTAATAAAATCCCGCACTCTAGCTGCAGCTGACCCAACATTAGTATTTGCCGGAATTGGAACCTGCTGATTGTTCTGGTTGGTCACACTCTGAGCCAATAACTGGATAGCATTCCAAAATTCAGCATTCGAAACTTCTTGATCTGGAACTGGAGGAAATGCGTTTGCATTCCTTGAATTCACATTCCCTGCGTAAGCTCTATGAGGAGGTATGATTTGAAATGCATAACGAGAGATTAGAATGAGAAGTTGGATCATACCTCACGCACGATAAGAGTAGCAAGAAAATGAAGTTTTCCTAAAACACCCTTGTAGCCTCCCTCTCATTAGATGTGGTGCAGTTCACAACCATGAAAAGAACTCTACTTAGTGTGGATTTTTAGACATCCTAGGACACTTAAACCTAAGGCTCTGATACCAAGTTTGTCACGCCCGAAACTACCTCCAGGACGCGGACACGGGACCTAGGATCATGAGTGACCCCAAGCTAACCCTGTTGGCATATCACAAGCATACTAAATATACTGAAGTAAATAAATACTGTGCGGAAGCTAAATTATCATGTAAACTGAAATGATGGGGAAATACCCATAAACTATCTAATAAAATAATCCGAGAAGAGTTCAATGACAACTGAAGATGAACTCAAAACTAAAGCTAAATCTAACTATGTTAGAAATAAAGCCTCTACTAACTATAAATACTGGGACATGCCCCAACTAGATCTAGCAAAACTGAAACTAAAGACTAAAGGTAGAAAATAGACATGTCAATCTTCCTCGAAGAATGAGGACTCATCACTGATGTTGCTGAACTGAAGATCGGGAACCGATCTATGCGTGATCTGGAAGCTGAGAACCTGAACCTACATTACGAGAAGATGTAGCGTAGAGTTTGCGTCAGTACTTGAAAGGTACTGTACATGCAGGATAGGATAAAACTGAACAATAACATAACTGAACAAAGCAATAAAGCAATAAAACAATGATATAATCTGAACATGGTAAGGATATTGAATATACTGAACATGAACTAACTGAATGCAATGACCAAGTTTATAACATGCTGAGACTAAATACTGAACTGATAACATGGTCGATGCAATAGAACCTGATTGAACTGTGGGAGCTACTAATAACCAACATAAAACCACATGAGCTAAATGTGGAGTCCGATGTATCCGTCCCATCGAGAGGACCCAATATATCCTGCTAGAAGTATAAAGGCATGACTGGCGTGATCACTAAAATATTGCCCACAGAGGGGACTTACAACCTACGGGGTACGTAGCTCTGGGACTTGCATGTGACTGACCCTAGTCCACTCGGTATTAAGTCTACTCCCAACTGATTATGTAATTTAGCAATTTATAACTAAAATGCTGTGAATTCTGGATAGCTCAAATACTGACATGCTAACTGAAAATGCAACATTAATGTACTGATAATGAAACATTTATAATTGGATCATGTATAACTGAATAATCTGACCTAGCATGTGCAATTCATGAACTAAAAGAATTACATAGCTAGGGTTCTGAAATTACGAAGGAATTAATACTAAAACATGCTAAAAATCATGATAAACTGATTAGGAACGTTAAAGTAACTAATTTATAGTAATCTGCTGAAATTCTAGAAACCCTAGGTCTAGTTGGAAATAAGGGAATCAAGAATCTAACTAAATTCTAGGGACCTAATGGGCGAAAAGAACTCACTAGTGAAATCCCACATACCTGGTGACGAATTCCACGGAGAAATCTTTCGATTTCGGAGATGGAACTGATGGAACCTTTTTGCGTTCTTGAACTAGGGTTCTTGACCTCTTTCTCCTCTTATGTTCTAATTTTTAAGTTTCTTTGATGAATAATCTGACTTGGGTAAGTTCTAATTATGTTTCTAGGCTAAAACTGACCAAAGTTGCGTAGTTTAGGGGTTAAACGACGTAGTTTAGGGGTCCAACGCATAGGGAAAAGACCAAACGACCCCTGACTTAACTTCTGTCGGGGTCACCGATGGACCAGACCGATGGACCGTGGATTGACCGATGGTCCGTGCTGGTCGGCCATCGGTTGCGACTGAGGCTGGAATTTGGGGCATCGATCAGCGGTCCGTGGCCTGGCCTACGATTCGTAGGTCCGGCCGTGGGTCGACACTTAGAGGATTTTTTCTGGGCTTTCTGGGGAGGGCTGCAGGTGGCCATCCACGGTACACCAGTACGGACCATGGGTTACCCTGCGGTCCGTGGGTGGCAACCGTGGGTTGCACCTGTAGCTTCTAAAAATCTGCATTCTGATAGTTCTAGCATACGGGGTGTTACAAAGATGTCATGATCTGAGTCTACACCCTAGACGTGATATGCACTCATAACCATCATTGGTTCCAAAAGAATCCTTGATCTGACCTGCTAATAACTGAATACTATGACACTATGAGGAAGTTTTTAAAAGATGAGCAGGGAATAAATTTAGAAACCGAACTCAATAACTCTATTTAAAAATCTGAAATTTGTATAATATGCATATGTTTGTAAAATAGTGGTGAAAGGTATGACTTAATTGACTCTTCTATGAAGATTCTAACATACTGGAGATAGGTTATCAAGACAAGACCTAGCAGGCTACCTAAATACTCAACTAATAACATATACTAACTACTCAAAGTCAAGATAAACTGGAGACCTCCAAAAGTAAAGAGGTCTCACCGAAGCTATATAAAGGTGATCCTAATGATATGGTTGTTATCGATCTTGAATATCTAAATCTGCATCATTAAATTAAAAATGCAACATCAAATAACATCAGTACATGAAATATATGGTATGTAAAATATTTGAATGAAATAACTAGCTAAAATTGAACATACTCAACTGAATGAGTAACTCCAAGGTTAGACTGAAACAAAGTCATCTGAGTTGTAAAATTTGCATGTGTGCTTTATCAATAAAAAATTTAAACAGGTTATTTGCCATAATAGCAATTACTAAAAATAATATATCTTTACTTTTCTTGGGGAGTTTCTTATGATCGACATAAACCATGTGAGCTCATGATGTATAACTTACAATCTTAGTTGAGAGGGTTGCCTTATACTGTGCCGGGATATAGAACTTGTCTGTTTGATGTGGATCCACTATCGAGCCTCTTGGACTAAAGAAGATGACCATCTAGCGGTGTGCTAAAAAATCCTATGATGGAACGTAATTATGAGACTTGAATTTTCTAAACTTGCATCTTCTTGCTACTATATAATACTCCAAAAATTATTTGTATATACTAATACGCTCATAAATAGATAAACTATTTGTCTTTCTAAATCACATACAAGGTTTTACTCTAAATAGTTCTTTAGAACTGAACTGAACTTGCTATACAATCTTGGGATAAAGCACAAGTACCCCCCTAGACTATGACTGAAATCTCATAAACACATCTTAACTAAACTAAGGTCCTTATGACTCCCCACTCCCTCCCGAACTCATTTTTTTTGTAATTTTGTACACCTTTCGGGTTATGTGGCACACTCCATAACTCCACGTAGTTGAAGCGCGTGAGAGATGTTTGGATGCCCGTTTCTCTCGCCCTACTTCTAAATATAGATAGAAAGGTTTGAAGAGAATTTCAAAAAGTCATTCTCTCCTTTCTAAAGTTGCGCAAGACACCCCCCGCTCCCCCAGAACAAAGCCCACCCCTCTTTTTCCCCTTTTAATGAAGGACCCTCGCCTTGCTTCCTATTCATTTGTGGGTCTGGATCCGATTTTTTTTTTAATTTTGAGAATCAACCAATGGAAAAGTTCGTAGCACAGGTGACTCACATCCTCCCTCTCGCCCAAATAAATGAAATGAGATGAATCAAATCAATAAGTTTTTTGATTGATTCAGGGCGCAGCGAAACCAAATTCAATCAAGGAAATGGGGCTTGCTTTTCCTAAGGCTGATTCATCCTATTCAAATTTAGCTATGCTAATGGAAGAGGAAACGTTTTCAGATGAAGCCAAAAAGGTGTACAAAATTACAAAAAAAAAGTTGGGGGGGGGGTAATAGGACCTTAGTTTAGTTAAAGTCTGTCTCTGGAATTTCGGGCATATACTAGTGAGGTACTTGTGCCTTATCCCTAAAATTACTATGCTTTCTCAAAGCTGAAATCTACTTTAATTTCTTTAAAAACTGACTATGAGTTAAGGTGTGTCTGTGGAATTTCGATCATAGACTAGTGGGGTACTTGTGCCTTATTCCTAAAATCACTATGCTTTCTCAAAGCTGAAATCTACTTTGTTTAAAAACTGACTATGATTTCTTTATGAAAATATGGCTTTCATTTCTTTCTGAAATAATACACTTGAAGATAAATATACTTTCTTGAAATAGTGCACTTGAATCTAAATATATTTTCTTGAACTCTTTCTTTAAATAATGCACTTGAATCTGAATATACTTTCTTGAAATACTTCTTTAAAACTTGTAATATATATTTTATTCATGAAAAAAAAATGCATATGAAATACTACAACAATATCTACAAATAACTTTAGCTAAAAAGGGCACATGTTGTAGAATAAATATAAACCATCATTCAAGAATCATCAATGAATATGAAATACAATAATTTCAACAATAGAATTCGACATCAAGAAGATTGGATTAGAAAACAACATGAATTTATGCACTTTGGGGTAAAAACTCTGACTTTGGCCTTACTAAATGAAACTGTAGATGTAGGACGTGAGAAAGAGCTAAGTTCCTTACTATGATAACCTTACATACCTTGAATCTCTCCAATTGAAACCCTAAGATTAAAGAAGAATTTCAAAAGTCTGTTCTTGAACCTTGAGATGAGTTATCTTGAAACCCCTAGGTTTTGATGGTAGATTCTTGCTTAGGATACACAATCATATGTTAGAATTACTAGAAAATTGTGAGAGTATGCTAACTTTGATTTGGAAGGAACAAATCTTGATGGACTTTCCCCAAAATCAAATGTCGAACTCAAGAATCGAGTTCTTGATTTCACAACTAGAGCTAGGAAGAGGATTTGATGTTAAAATTTTGTAGAAATTCTAAATTTTGTGTTATAAGATTATGGATAATACTTACCAAGACTTGGTAGAGTTTAAGAGAGATCTCGAGGGATGTAGGGTTGACCGAGGAGTGAAAAGAACTCAAAATAGCGCTTTTATAAAATCTATAAAAAATTATATACAACTGATATAAAGTTATGTACAGGTCGTATACAGTGATATATGGATCATACATTTATACTATGAGTCGTGGTCTGACTTGTGGTTGCTTGGGTGGATTTTAAAACTATCTGAAGTTTCCCATGGGTCATAGTATGGGTCGTACTACTGAAAGTTTCAGACTAGAGCATCTCTGGTAAAACGATCGTAACATTTTAATCCAGACTCAGATTTACAAATGATTAGTGGAGTTAGAAATAAGACACAAATATCTTTAATTTGATGGGTAATAGGGCACATAATTTTTCATATTCTAAGAGATATGCTCGTTTGAAGCTGACCCTTGCATGATCTTATACAAAAACTTAATCGGTAGTTATCGTCATCATCATCCTCTTCGTCGCCCGAACCTGCTGCAGCCTGGCTGCTTCCCACCTTGCTTGCTTTTAAGATTTTTTTAGTGCTCTTGCAACTGAAATTATTGCAAGTGGCAGCCCCTTGCATTCTTTGGCAACCTTTTTTGCTATGTCAAGTAGAGATGGATCATCGACAAAATTACCGACTTTCTGCCTGAAAAGGATCCATGCTTTCTCTTCAGATAACATTCCAACTTCCAATGTCTTCTGAGCTCCCATTGCTGCACAAACAGATCAGAAATGTGTTGTGAATGTCACTTTGCACTGGTGTTTGCGGTTGCTTCCACTTGGAATTCCAAGTCTCTTTATATCAAGAGCCTTCTGAACATCATCCAAGATTATAAGGATGCGGCAGTTCTGATCCATTAACCTTGTACGCAGCTGATCTTCACGACTCCATAACTTATTCCCTGCTAATGTCAGTCTGATTTCTCTTGCGATCTCACCCTGAATTCTTTTTGAGTCTGGTTGTTGACTGACAATTACCATGAATACATCATCAAACAACCTTTCAGACCAAATATCCCAATCATAGTGACTCCGTCATCTTTCAGAGCTGCCATGACCTCATCATCTTTCACTATATAGCCTCACTTTGGATTGGATGATCAAAGGAGATTACATCAGACTTGTTGCTTTCATTTTGAAGTTCAATCACCTTCAGTGTAATTTTCTTAGCTCTCCTGCTCAGCGAGTAACGTGACTTCAAATTTGGACACCAACCGTATCTTTCAACCTCAATTCTACCTCGTTGCATTACAGCTGCCACATCTGCAGTAGTGGTATCAACACTAGTTAACCAAGCCTTGCCATTTGGAAAATGTCTTTTAAGTTTCTCCGCGCATTTTCCGCTCTTTGCTGCACCTCACTTCTGATATTCTTCAGGTTCTCAGATTCTTTATCCATGCATCTTATGTTGCTCTTGTAGTAAAATATATACCCAAACCCTCGCGCAACTGGCTGCATCAAGCAATCTGTGACTTTTTCCACAAACATAGATAAAGAACTCCATAGCTAGTATAGTTTAGTAACAAGTCTTTTATCAACTCTGAAGTCTGAACTTTGCTATTGTTTTTTTTTATGCTTTCTAATTCTCTCTTTTTGACTGGTTTTCTTAGTTACTGGGAAGTAAAGGTGTGAAACTGGTGGAAATGGAGAATTTGGTATGAAAATAAAAAAGTAGCAATGTGAGAGAATTTGGTATGAAAACGAAAGATCATAGAGCGGATTGGAAATGAAGAATTTGGTATGAAAATCAAAGAGTAGCAATGTTGGAGAATTTGGTATGAAAATGAAAGCTTAATAGAGGTAATGGAGAGCTTGATTGTGTTATTCCAAGCAACAAATTCACAGAGATTTATAAGTTGTGCATTCAGGGTTGAGAATAAGAATAATGGGGTCAAAATAATATCTTTAAAGTGAGAGTATTGATTAGCTAACATTTTAAAGTAGTGAACATTTGATTCCATATCTTCCTTCACTCAAACTCATGTTAGGACTTCCCAAAATATATGTTTTATTGCAATGACAGACACTATAAAGAAGAAAAAAGGAAAGTAATTGTTGCTTTTTGGAATTTTTCATTTGCTTGCCAAGTACTCAAAGATCACACTTTGTCCATACATTCTCTCCAACATTTGACAAAGTATATCCTTTCCAGTTTCATTCAATTTGCCTAAGTTTTGGTGGATAGAGATACCTGGTAGAACTTTATTTTAAATGCTATGCTTATTATAAAATAGGCACTCGATTTTTTTATGACAAGGAAACTTGCAGTCGCTACCCTTATAATAACCTTCACATATAGGAGACATAAAACTACACTAGGCAAGTCTCATGTAACCCGATGAAAGATATGTTTTAAGATACGATGACATTTGTGCATAACTCAATCCCAAAAATCAGTTTATGAGGACTCCTTGAGTCCATATAAACAAATCACGGGTCTATTACCAACCAATCTATAATACATTTGTTAGTTTTCAATGATAATATTATTTATAATAGTTCAAATAGATTATCCTTGATAATTGAAATATAGAAATAGTTTCAGAATTTTCTTCTCCGGTATTGGCGACAAAGCCATTTATCTTGTCTTTGTATCAATATAGTCACTCAACTTAAGCCTTGTCTTATACGAAGTACACTCCAATCAAAAAATAAACCATCTTCTTGCACTGAAAATCTGACATGGAAGGGGGGGACCATGAATCAACCTGAGAGGCCAACAACAATAACTACACATTATACCGAGTGAAATCCCATAAGTAGTGTCTAGAGAAGGTGGGTATGTAGCTTACCCCTACCTTGCAAAGGTAGAGAGGTTATTTATGATATATAGACCCTCAACTCAAATAATCCGTATCAAATAAGGTATCAACCGGAATGGCCATTTGAGAAAGTTACAAGAATCTCAACTTATTGGATAGTGTTTTAAGAAGTGAAATCCAGAAAATGAGTCTTTGGCAGAGGTCACTTTGGATTTCATTTTCTTATTTGTTAAGTTATTATTAAATCAACAACCTTTTTTTTAGAAATGATATTTATATAAAACAAAAAAATCTTTGATCTTTTGTTTACATAGTTCATTTTTCTTTGCCTTCTTCCTACTCTTTTGAGAACATTTGTCGAATCATATTTGAAATGCTTTTTATTTTTCAACACTTTTTTTATACTAGTTTCTGGTAACGTGCATTACACGTTTGTTCTTTATTATTATGATAATAAATTTTTATCTATAATAGTTTTGAAAATTTTACGTCACAAGATACACTCCTTGCTAGCTATAAAAAAATAGATAAGAAAATAGTGATTGATCATAAAACGATCTTAAATCAAATTAAAGACTCTATAAATAATACTTTAAATTTGTTTCATCTATTAATTTTTTATATTGAAAAAATTTAATATTTTATATCACGATACAACTTCTATAAGATACTAGATACTTTTATTAGGCAAAAACTGTATGATATGTATGCGGCAGAAAAGAGGAAAAGACAACACTTCTGCAAAGAAAAGGTAGAAACTTAAAAAAATGAAATACTTTTCACCATACGTGATGTTGGTGATATATTAACATTAAATTATGCTACTGAAATATATATATCCAAAACAAAAAATTGGTCAAGCTAAATATTTAACATACATTCAAACCTCTACTTAACAATCATTCATTATAACAACATTTTACTGTAACAACCTAATTTTCTTTAGAACTAATGTATGAAGTTATATTTTTTGTCTCTATAACATTCTACTTATAACAGTGTAGACATTCACTATATAAGTACATTTTTTCATAAAATTACATGTCTATGATAATCTTACTCAAATATTAATCGAGTAATAATATTTTGTAAAAGATATATTACGTATAAAGATAAATTATTGAAATATTTATGGCAATCGTTATTAGTGTCATGCACATAATAAAATTCAAGTATGAATATTTAAGAGAAAAAATGTATTTAAATGGAGTCCATTATTTATGGTCATAACCTCAAGAGAAAAGACTATTGGTGACCTTTTTGATACTGCTATTTTTTTCTATTTTGTTGGTTCAATTTGTTTCCAAAATTGAGTAAAGAAAAAAACAATACTACTAAAGAAATGTCACTTTCTCCCCATATTTAAATTTTGAATGTTTTTGAAATGTTTCAATGATATCTGGTCATTTTGTTCTCAAAAAATAATTAACTCACTGATCTGTATTAATCATTTAAAAACATTTGTTCAATGTTTTTTCAATTATAATTATTTGCTAAAAAACTTTAATTTAGTAATATTAATTCTATTTTACAACATCATTTACTATATGATATGATACACGTGCAACGCACGTGCCGTAAAACTAGTCTATTCAAAAGCACCAAATCCTTTAGTTATTTTCTATTAACTTAAAGTTGCTATCTGGTGTAACATACCAAACATGTTTTCTGCAACTTCGTTAGTTACAAGATTACTTTTTGTTGATATTAACTTGTGAGAAAAACTAATCGCTTCGATTTTGCTAAATCTAAAGAGGAAACAATATTTTGCAACTATTATCTTGCTTTGGTGCTGGAGCAAGACAACCTGAGAAAGTTATGTTTTTTCCATCCCATTATTTGAATGATCAAAATTATCCAAAATAGTGATAACAACAGAACAGTCTCTGACAGCAACAGAAAGTTGTTTATATGATTTTTGAATTACCAAACGAGTTTTGACACAGTAAAAAAGTGTTAGTATTAGATGACTTATCTTTTACCTGTTGTATATTGGAGTACAAACTGATCAGCAACAACAAAGAAATGTATTAGAGAATCTTTTCAGTTGTTTCTTGTTAGCATTAGACAAATAAAAGTTAGATAGCTGTAAAAACTAATATTATTTTCTCTTTATTTTTGTGTACATAGAGTTGTATAAATAGGAGTATTGGTACAGATGAGTACACACAGAAAATTTCTCTATAATTTCTATTGTTGTAAAAGAGCATGTAATATCTTAGAAGATAAGACATCATATATTAATTTGCCGGAACAAATACTTGACATGAATCAACTGAAGAAGTTTTCTATTTATAATTCTAAGTTGTAATGAAATGTTTTAATATTGATATGATGTTTGTCATTAGTTCATCATGAGCCCGTGCTAGCATGGGCTACTTCCATCTAGTATATCTTTAAAGTGAGAGTTTTGATTAGCTAACATTTTAAAATAGTGAACATCTGATTGCATACATCTCTTCCTGATTAATTGCTTCGTGATGATTCAATGAAAACTTGTCTTATTTGTAATTTTAGAGTAACTGGTGCTCAATTCGTTTGAATATATTTGTTTTACTTCTACTTTTAGTTTATTTAAAGAAGAATGTCACTTTCTTTACGTCCAACATTTTACCTGACATATTTAAAAATATAAGATTCGAAGAGCATTTTGATACATTACACACATCTTCAGTTTAAGACCATAAAAGAAAAAGCCGAGCTCAGTAGCGTGAGCTTGTGACCAAAGTGGAGGCATTAAAGTGATGGAAATATCATGTTTAACACAAACAAATGTGATGCATCGAATATACATCGGGTTTGAGTCCTCAACAATCTTCAAAAAGAGTGGCCCCACAACTCCGAGTTGAGCGCCCATTACTTGTATACTGCTTTACTCTATCATTTGCCAACACACTTATCATAAATTTTGGAAAAACCATAATTATATAAATCAATAATATTGGATATGTTATTGTTGTAATGAATAGATAAACAAATTATGCATGGTAAAATTTAAATAAATAGAAAAACTTAAGTTACAATGATTTTTACTCTAGGTTAATAAAAGTTAGACATAAGCTAAGCTTTGTATTACACTAATTATTGATGTAGCATGTTAAGTCTATTGATAAAATATTCTTCCAACAAGGTCAAGGTATGTATGATGAAAAAAATTAAGTCAAAAGATTAGCGACAAACTTCATAATTGATTTCTATTTTTTGGTAGTGGAGGCCAATATCATGAATAACAATATTTGAGCCATCAAATAAATTCGTTGTCGAGAATGGAATAATATAATATAGGAAGTTCTTTTATCCATACCTAACACAACAAACATTATTAAAAAACAAATAAAGTATATTTATTTGAATTTTTAAACAAGGAGAAGAAATATATAAACAATACTACTAATAATACTATTAACATATCTAAAATATATTTTGCATTTTATTTATCTATTTCTTTTCTTTCAAACATAAGATTATTAAACACTATCAATATTTTTCTCAAGAATCTCATTCTCAGCCTTTCGCTTCAAAAACATTTCTTTCGAGCGAGAATCTATCACTAGAAACAATCTTTTAACCTCAAAAACTATAAGAATAAAGTCTGCATAAATCATACCCCCTCCCCTACCGAAACCCCCCACTTAAGGAATTACACTGGATGTTGACGCTGCAATAATCTGATCAGCCTTATCTTCTATCAAAGACATAAAAGAAGGACTAGGAGGTTCACTAGAACCAAATCCGAATGGGGTATTTTTTGTTGAAGTACATGAATAGATCATCCACAAATCACAAAATGCATCAATAATATGCCTATGAATGTTTTTCTCATTAATCTCCAAATACCAAGCACATGTCTCTTCAAGAGACTCCTCCCAAGATTTAATCCCTTGATTTACTTCAACCATTCTTTCCATAGATTTCTTGATATTCCCATAAGGATCCCCTGAACTCGATAGCCTTATAACACATGACTCGTTAAATGGTATGTAGTACTTTAGCCCGTTACTACTACTACTATTACCCTTTGACCCTTCAAGAATTGAACTAGTTTTTTCCCCATAAGCATCCATATTCGAGTCCATCTGCATCATAACACATGAGTCATTCGATGGTGGATACTCGAGACCGTTACTACTAGTACTATTATTAGTATTCTTTGGCGATGTTGATGATGGCACTTCAGGAATTGAACTAGTTTCTTTCTCATGAGGATCCATAGAATCCATAGGCGCTATAACACACGAGTCATTAAATGTTAGAGACTCGACCCTTTTATTACTAGTACTATTATTACTCTTTGACAATTTTGATGATGACACATCAAGAATTGAACTGGTTTTTTCACCTACCTAAAAGAGAGAGTTCGAGGGTTTCCACAATGTAGCAATCGACATAGCAAATGAGAAAACGAGGATTTTTTTTGGCTTTTGAAGAGAGAAGAGAGATTCATTTTTTTTTTAAGAATAAAATAAGGGGAGGTATTGAAATGTGAATGGTGAAAAAAATAATGCGACCTTTTCTCTTTATATAGTTGTTGGAGTTTGATGGTTGGGTTGTGAATAATTAATGTAATTTTCCTCATTTTTTATTGGTGTGGAGAGCAATAAATGTCATGATAGAGTTTGTTGTTTTAAATTTATGATTTAAGGAAGGCTTGTTGTAAAATAAATATATATGTAATATGATATCACATGTTAAATCTTCATTTTATTTAATGGATGTTTGACTGAACAAAATATTTAAAAAAGAAAGACATATTTTTACCGTAAGCATAAGTTTTACTACATTTATGACATATGCTATATTTATAAGTTAGATTAAATTGTGAATTGACTTAAAATGAATCCTCTTTCAAATCAAAATAAAACTTTGAATTTTTCTTGGACTCCAAATCAATTAAAGCTTCTCAATCTACATTGTTGTTTGGTTGTGATGGAATTAAATACTCCAAAAATTTTATAAATCAAAATTGAATTTCAAATTTGAATAGTAATTTAGTGGTCGTTTGAACGTAAAAATTCAAAAAAGAAGAAGTTATTTTCAAAATTTTCAAAATTGAAGTTTTGTTTGACAAGATTTTATGCTAAAGAATATTTAAAATTTTAAAAATTTAAATATACTTTTAAAAAAATATGATTTATACCTCGCAATTTCTTAAAACTAGCAAAATCACCCATTAAAACTAGCAATATCACCCAATTTAACTTATTTACCTCAAAGCTTGACATACAATCAAATTTTGATAGTTACATGATATCATAGATAAGATCCATATACGAGTTACTATATATTTTTATAAATATTTTTTCACTTTATTTGAAACATTTAAAGTTGAAATTAAAGATGGAGTTGTTTTTGGTTATTGTTTTTATAAATAATAGTTGATTGTATAAATATGCTTTTCATAAAAAAAAACATGAAATATGATTTAAACATGAAACATAATTGGGGAAACTGCGCGGATAAGCAAACACATACCAATCAATTAATTAATATAACTATAGTTTAAATTAATTCCCCTTTGCCACTAATTTCTAGGGAAAATTACGCAGCCGAATTTCAATTGTACAACGTGTAGTTTTTAAACTTTGTTTAATATAATTTGTATAACTTTTGTATAATGTAATTTGTATAATATAATTTTTATAACTATTTAAAGTTAAGATATTTAGTGTTTGTATAGATTCGTTATTTCGAGTTTATACAAAAATAAGCACAAATCAATTGATACTAACCAATTTATACAAATATGGACGAAAATAACTCAATTATATAAATACACACGAATTATACAAATAGAATTGCCCATAACAACTTAAACTATAGCTACATCCCATAAATATGCAAATTATGGCTAATGAGCCAAACTAAGTTAATTATATTGACTATTTGCGAAATTACCTCAACATAATTTAATGAAATTATTTTTATTAAAATAAAAAGTTTAGGATAGATTTATTAAGAAATAATATATTGTTATATATTCACTTTCCTATTTAGTGTAAATTAGATCCCACATAATATGGATTACAGATTTTGTAACATCCCGCCTTAGAAAGAGCTAATTTTAGAAAGTGCTAAATTGGAAATAGCTAAATTGAAAATTTTACAAGTTATGCTTAAGTTGTGAGTCTTGAGTCAACTTCATACGATCATAATTTTCCGTACATGATGAGTTAGGTGGCCCATAAGATGTCAAATGAAAGGTCTTTGAATCCTCTTTCCAACGCCACCACGTTTGCTAAGTTTCAAGTTCGGATGTGAGAGATATGCCCATTTGAAGTTAGCCTGTTCAGTTAAGGAAGGTTACCCAAATTAATGAGGGGTATTTTGGTCTTTTCCTTACCCCATCAGCTTTAAACGAATTTAGTAATATTTTTGGGGTCAAATCTGCATTGGTTCAGTTTTCACAATCCTAATTTACGCATAGGATTTTTAGAGGAGTTCAAGAAGAGGAAACGAGGAGAAAAGGAAGAACGATCAAGATTTCTTGCGAATCGAGGATTTGTTTCGCCAAATCGAGGTATGTAAATTCTCATAGTGTTGGGTTCATTCACCCACACACCAATCATGTGATTTTTATCCATAATTTCATTCTTGAGGTTGAATGATTTGAGTTCTTGAATAGTTCTTGAGGTTTTAGCTTCATTCCTTGTTAATGAAGTTTTATTGAGTTCCTGAGGCGAGGGTTTTCGAATAAGATGAGTTAATTGATAGTTCCTTGTGTGGTTTCGTTAATATTGTTCCGAGTAATGAAAATTCGTGAATTTTGACCTTAGAACTGAAGTGTGAAGGAGTGGAAATAGAGTTTGGAAGAGGAAGAAAAGTCTGGCAGAATTCGGCTCCCAGGTCCACGTCACCGAGGGGATGCGGACTCTACTGTCCCAAAATTTATTTCGCGACCAAATATTGTAATTCTTCTCCGCGTCACGCTCTTGCTCCCCTGTTAGTTATTTCGCTCGTTTCTTATTATCAACTATCTAACTTAATCATCACAAGATCCTTCATATCATAAATCATAACTCTTGAATTCATAATTCAAATTCAAGGTAGAGTTAAGAGTAAAATATTGAGAGTTCTTTTGAGAAGTCTTTTGCATTCTTTTAAAACTTGTTTTAAGACTTGAGTACTTGAGTATGAGGATGAGTAGAGTTGAGTTTCATTTTTCAAAATGAATATATGGGAACTAAGTATTCCTAAGAGTAAATGTTTTTACATTTAAAATGAGGGGAAACACCGATTTCCAAAGGAGTTCATGAGGAGTTTTGAGTACTATCTCTTTTAAGAGAAACCTTTTGAGTAATAATATCAAAGTTTGAGGATGAGGAAATGTTTTTAAACATATGAGCTAAGTTATATTTTGGGAGTAGTATTGAGCACCGATATGTGGACGAGTTCAGATAACTCAAAGTCCTGATAAACCATGTAGCCAACATGGGTAGAAAGGGTCATACTTTTTAGATGATTCCTTATTTGTTTTTCGCACAACTTAGTGGATCCACTTAGTTGAGGAGTTCTATGCCCCAGGAAGGTATAAGACAGTTCTGGCAGCGTGGACGAGACGCTGTATCATCACATAGCTCATAGTGATGGTTGTCGGTTAGAGAATCTCTCCAAACAGAGTTATTTTTGTATCTTTACATACAAACTGATTTATTATTATATTCTTAAATACGTTGAGTTGTTATCTACTGTTTTAGAATATTTCTTTATAATGCATCTCTATTTTTGCTTTTGTAGTTAACTGAGTTGAGTACCTTTGATATGAGGTGAGTATGTTTCCTTATTTCCAAGTTCAAGCTTTTATGGTATGTTCAGTATTCCTCTTGCATACTTGTACATTTAATGTACTGACGCCATTTGGCCTGTATCTTTCATGATGCAGATACAGAAGATCAAGGTCATCAACAAGCGCTTCGTTGATACCGTAGCAGTTCGAGTTAGCTTTGGTGAGCCTCCTTGCTTCCGGAGGATCCCTTATTTATTTCCATTAATTCAGTTTTGTTGGGGTGATCGGGGGTCTTATCCCGACATCCCTCATAGTATTAGAGGCTTTATAGATAGACAATAGTAGTTCATGAGTCTTTTTCATTTCCAGTGTTTAATGTTTAAAGACTTGAGTTGCCTCTTTTGGCGAGTGAATGTTTTACATAAAATATTCTGAGTATCTAGTTTGATACATTGAGTTAAGACTTTACTTTTAAAATTCTTTTATTGTTGAGTAAGTCTTCCGCTAAGTATTGAGCCAGGCCAATGGTTCGCTTGGGGCCAACAATGTTTCTCGAGTGCCGGCCACGTCCAGCGTGTAGGCTCGGGATTTGACAAATTTGGTGCCTTAGAAATAGGGCTTAATTGATTTGTAACTTATGTATATATGTATTAGTATTCTGTAAATAATAGACACAACTTCAACTATTTCTCTTCTCATCCAGAATTTCACTGCTCTTTCTTAACTTTCTGGACTCTCCATTTTTTAAGTTGGTATCAAAGCAACCTTTAATATTTCGAATAAAATGCCAAACAATGAAGACAATACATAAATGCAAAATTCCAGCACTTCAAATATCAGTCAGCAAAGTGTCGGTATGGATCCATCAAACCCATACTTTGTTCATCCTTTAAATCATTCAAATCATTTACTCGTTCTAGACATCTTACAAGACTCAGGACTTCTAGGAGCGCGCCCAAGAAAGTTTCTAATGGAACAAAATTTAAAACTTACTCCTACACATGGTGAATTATTTAATGATCCAACAAAGTATAGAAGATTAATTGACAAACTGATTTATCTTACGATTACAAGACCTGACATAGTCTACTCTGATCGTACACTAAGTCAATTCATGCACGATCCTCGAAAACCTCATTGGGATTCTGCTGTATGAGTCCTTAAATATATTAAAGGTACTCTAGGTCAAAGATTATTATTTCATTTCACCAGTGATCTTACATTGAAGGCCTTTGTGATTCGGAGTGGGGAGGTTGCACTGCCAAAAGGAGATCATGTCAAGATTTTGCGGAATGCCTCTCAAAGTGAGAGTCTTTCCTTTATATAGAGAGTATACACATTACACATCCCTAAAGATCCATTATTCCTATCCCTAAAGATCAGCTATTCAATCCCTCTAAATCTGCCATTCAAATCCCTCTAAATTTGATATGCTATCTCTCCAAATCAACTATTCTATCACAATATTATTCTCTATGATTATTACAACAAATCTCTATAATTACAACATTATATACAGTAATATATACAACCATTCTCTATTAATTTATCATGATAATATCCCCCCTCAAATTGATGTTGGTGGATCAAGAAGCATCAATTCGCCTACTAGAAACTGATGGTGTTGTCGTGCCATGAATTTTGTAAATGCATCAGCTCTCTAAAGATCACTGGACATGTAAGGAAGAGTAATGACTCTTTTATCTACAACTTCTCGTATATAATGACTATCTACTTCGACGTGTTTGGTCCTCTAATGATAAACCGGATTAGAAGCAATCTGAATAACACTTGTATTATCAACATGGAGAGGAGTAGGATTATATTCAGGAAATTCAATATCAACAAGTAATCCATGAAGCCATACAACCTCGGTGTAAGCAGTACACATAGTTCGATATTCACCTTCTGTTGAGGATTTTGATACACGTTCTTGCTTCTTACTCTTCCAAGATATCAATGATTCTCCAAGAAACATGTACCAACCTGAATGACGAGTATCAGTATATCCCATCCACTCAGAATCTCTAAAAGAATTAAGACTAATAGGAGAACCACTAGGAAAGAATAATCCACAAGTAGATCTTCGTAGAAGATACCGAATGATGCGAGGAACTTCCACCAAATGGAGATGACGGGGAGCTTGCATAAATTGAATAACTTGCTGAACTGCAAAAGAGATATCAGGCTGAGTAATAGTAAGGTAATTTACACTCCCAGCTAACTATCGAAATATGGTTGGATCAGGAAGAAGATCGCCTTCCTCACGACGATACTTCACATTCAATTCCAATGGAGTATCTACAGAGGAGGAATCTTGAAGACCAACCAAAGAAATCAGATCCTGAGTATATTTGTATTGGTTTATAAACACACCTGAAGAATTATTATGAACTTCCAAATTCAAGAAATATGTAAGAGTACCAAGATCTTTCATATGAAATGAATCTTTAATATGCTATTGTAGACTAGTGATTAATGAGGAATTGGTTCCTGTGATAATAATGTCATCCATATATACCAAAAGAAGAACACAAATTGTAGATTTTTTCTGAAGAAACAAAGATGAGTCATATTTTCTCTTCTCAAAAGAAAATTGTAGCAAAGTAGATTGAAACTTGTCAAACCGAGCCCTAGGAACTTGTTTTAGTCCATACAAATACGAATTCAACTTGCATACATCTGATGTAGGTGATGAGAACAAACGAGGTGGAGGTTTCATATAAATACCTTCTTTAAGATCACTATGGAGAAAAACATTTTTGACATCCATTTGATGAATAGACCAGTTTTGTGAAGCAACAATGACAATAATTGTTTGCACCGCAATAATTTTTTCTACTGGTGCAGAAGTCTCTTCATATTCCACTCCAAACTCTTGTCTATTACCAAGAACAACCAACCAAACTTTGTATCAATCAAGAGTGCCATCAAATGAGGTTTAATTAAATAAGCCTATTTACATCCAATTAGGAGTACGAGATACTCTGGTATACATCACCGATAGGCTCATGAGCATTACACCTTGAAGAATTCTTAGATTCTAGTTGTGGTGCAGTCTCAGGTGGCAGATCAGTTTCGGGATGGGGCAAAGTTGACTGACATCGTTCATACACAAATCCAGGTTTGAACCGCTTAAAAGAAGATGACAAATCCTCAAAAGTAGTAAGAAGAGGAGAAACAGAAGATGACTCAACATGAGTAGAAAAGAAATACTGATTTTCAACGAAAACAAAATTTCTAAAAATACGAAATTTGTTAGAACATGGATCATGTAACATCTCGTCTTCGAAAAGCCAACTAGAGATTCGTACTTTAGTTTTGGGTCAACTTCAAACGACTATAACTTTTAGCACAAAAAGAGTTAGGTGGCCCATGTGGTATCAAATCAAAGGTCTTTGAGCCCTCTTTCCAACACCGCTGAGTTTTCTAAATTTCGAGCTCAGGTGAAGGAGTTATGCTTGTTTGGGTGCAACCTCTCTAGTTAAGGCATTTCATCCATTTGAGAGAGGGGTGTTTTGGTCTTTTTCTTACCCCACATGACTTGATCACGTTTTACACGCCCAAGTTAAGGGTCTAATCAGACGCTAAGTTAATTTAGACATTCCAAAAGCGTTTAGGGATTTTAGAGCAAGTTCAAGAGGAGAAAGGAGAAGGGTTTCAACTAAACAACATGACCAAAATGTAATTTAAACTTTATTTAAGTCATATAATTTTAACTTTATTAACTAATTATTTGACTTGATAAAAAATATTTTAGTCATGTTGTTTAGTTGACAAGACTATTTCAATTCATGTTCTTCCAAATCCAAGCTCCTCTAAAATAGGCCTGTGTTGACACAGAATGTAACATGCGTAAAAATTGAGATGGTTATAAAGGAAAATGACTTTCAACCTTAAATGGAAAATATTCACTTTTGGTAATTGGTAACTAAAAACCAGAAAATACTTTCAAAGAAAATATTGTTCATCATTGAATTTGGAAGAAAAGAAAACAAAACCAAGTCTATTTCGAAACTTTATTAAAAGTCTTTAAACAGTTTCCTCAACTGTGAAAATGTTTAACTCACCACTAATCAGATACTCCATGTCATTTAAGACATGCCTGGAGTTCTACATAAAAATGACGTCCTTCTTCACCATGTCTTACTCATTTTTTATGCCTTCATTTGTAGTTCCACCCTCGGATTTCCCCGATTTCTGAATGGATCTCTGCTTTCTCCTAATGGACTCTGTGGATATTTTTTGCCAGCGGAATATTCAAATTCAAAGGCTGAAAAACTTGGTCCAATTCATTCCACTCAAGTTCTTCGACATTACCATTTTCATATTTCACCTTGAACCGACCAACTTCCCCATCAAATTCAGTAATTTCCCCATAGTAATACTTGTTCCCAAACAACTTGCGAACTTCTCTTCCTTCAAACCATGGACCAATAACAGAGTCAAGTGATTCTTCTTCTGCATCAGTAACTGTTGTTAAGGGAGAAAAAGTGTCAACACTTGAAGAAACAGGAGGCAATTCGTTAATAACAACAGCCGGCTCTCCAGGTATGTCAAACACTCCAGGAACTAAAAACTCCTCCTTGTTGTCATTGAACGGTAAATCCATTTCAAGCCATCCTTTCTAATCAACCCTGTCAACAAATGATTATGTTCCTATTATAAAATGGAGCTTCTCATTTTTAAATAACAAAAAATAGATGAAACATCAATTTATATGCAAATAATAATCTAAACACTTGGTAACCCATTGCCTATTAGCAACAAAGAAGTCTAACAACATGAGCAAATATTATGTTTTCTTATTAAAGTATGAATAACATTATGAAGATATTTGACACTACCTATTTGTATGTGAAAGTACGCTAATTCCTATCGTTGTGAGAAGGAAGCTAAGTCACTCAATACACAATTCATGGATTTCAAGAAAACCTATGAGAAACTGAATATACTTCTACCATTCAGTATTCATATCAAAGTGTAGCTAGTTCAGAGGGAAAAAATGATACCAATGAGTTTTTTAGATGCAGTCCACTCTAAGTTTGAGATTACCTCTCTCAAAGTTGTTTTCAGCGGGTGTTACACACACACAGAGAGAGAGTACTCCATCCAATCAAGAGACCAAAAGGAGGAGGAAGAAATAATGTAGGGAGATGGAACAACAACAATGATGCAGATAAATGGAACAATAACAATGATGCAGTATAGGAAGGCGGAACAACATCAATAATGCTTGGAGATGGAACAATAACAAAAGAGGAGATAATGATGCTGGGAGATAGAACAATAACAAAGGAGGAGACAATGACAAATACTTGTCGCTATTATAAGTAACCCAGGCACATGAAGCAAAATTGTAAGAAATTATAGATTCGCATCCAACAAATTCTTACTGCCGGCCACTATTATTACTTCTTCTAGTTCACCTTCAACTTTTACATTTTTCAACCGATGAGTACGCCAAATTTATAAGGTATAAGGAATCAATAAAAGAAACCACTCTAGCCCCTGCCCTTAGTAAGTCAGGTAACAAATGTCTCATTTCTTTCTGAAGCAACAAGATCATTGATTCGACTACCACAAATAACATGACAAGTATCCCAAAACTTTCTTAAAATTCTGATCACAGAAAGCACTATCCCTTGTTACCATAGATGATGGGTCTTATTATACCTTTAATTTGATTCTGTGAGTAAACTTATCAAAGAACTAAAATGTTTGTCTCATTATTTCCCAATTATTTTACTTTCTAGGACCTTATGACAGAGCAAATTATTGGTAAATGACATGTATCTGACGGTCTCTACATTCTTGATGCATGGGTGGCTACATCAATTGTTTACTCAATTATCGTTCTCATCATTTGAAGCGCGTTGTCAATTGGGACATAATTCTCTACCAATTTTGAAAAAATTATGTCCTCAATTTCATAATGTACCTTCAATTGATTTTGAGTCTTGTTACTTTTCACTCATTAAGTCCTAGAATAATAATGGGACCGATTTTGCTTTAGAATTAGTTCATTAAGATAATTAGGGACCATTTCCCAATGTGTCTAAGGTTGGGTTCAAATATTTTTTGTTACTTTTGTGGATGATTTTTCCTGAATGATATGGATTTCCTTATGAAAAATTATTCGCGTTCTCCCATTTCTCTAATTTTTGTGCTGAGAGACACAATTTAATGCTTGTATATAGTGATTGAGGAGTGACAATGCTAAAGAATTCATGTCAACATCGCTTAAGAACAACATGAATCAATATGGTATTCTTTATCAATCTTCATGTATGGATACACCCTCTCAAAATGGAGTGGCCGATAGAAAAATGGAGTGGTTGATAAAAAAACTAGACATTTGCTTGAGACTGCTCGCGCTTTGTTATTCCAAATGAAGTTACCTAAGCAATTTTGGGTGGATTTGGTATCCACAACTAACTTTTTACTTGTTCGCATTCCATCTAGAATTCTTAATGGTGATATTCCCTATGATTTTCTCTTTTCTAATAAGCCACTATTTTATTTAGAGTCAAGGGTGTTTGATAATTATTATCCTATGAACCCTAAAATGATGAACTATGATTTTCTCTTAATGTAAATCTTATGATGCTGCTACAGAGCTAGACCCAAAGCAAGCTGTGTGGATTATTAGGAAAATCCTCAAAGCAAAAGAGACAGTAGCACAAGCCGGGTACAACCATGAAGAATTTGTCCAAAGCAGGAGCTTCCGGATCAAAACCATGTATAATGCTCTGAGAGGAAACTTACCAGAAATTAGCTGGGAAAGACTAGAATGCAACAATTTTGGTTATCCCAAATGGATATTTCACTTAACAATGGTGGTTCATGGCAGGTTATACACAAAGGATAGACAAGCAAAGTGGAAAGTCTCTACCAGTACGACATGTCCACTGTGTGAAGATGACGAGGAATCCACAGAACATCTATTCTTCCAATGCACATATTCAGCAAACCTATGGAAGAGAAGACTGAAGAATACTATGGAACCAGATTCAAAGATCACCTATCGCCTGGTCACAAGAGGTAGAGTGGGCTATAAACAATGCATTGGGAAGAGACTATGCATGGCTCAAGTATACAAACTTGTGTTATCATGTACCACATACTACGTATGTCAAGAAAGGAATTATAAAATGTTCCAAAATAAGCAAAGGGGGATTGATGAGCTATACAAAACCATCGTGAGAGAAACACACTACAGAGGTAGTGTATATACAAAGGTGGCTAAAAGGTTGCAAGAACACAACTACTACCCATGACAAAGAAGAAAGTAATGCACAAGTATGTTGCGGATGCAACCACACAGAGGACAACATAGGAGGCAGTTCAGCGAATAGAGATTAGATAGTTGATTTGTTTGTATAACGCAAATTTTCTCACATGATAAGGTTCCTGCTTTGTATTGAAAATT
Organism: Solanum tuberosum; assembly: GCF_000226075.1. Classification (NCBI taxonomy): domain Eukaryota; kingdom Viridiplantae; phylum Streptophyta; class Magnoliopsida; order Solanales; family Solanaceae; genus Solanum; species Solanum tuberosum. Next base: position 142,815 of record NW_006239035.1, read on the forward strand.
TTCTCCTTGGTAATAAGGTATCTACTTACCAATTTTTTTTTTGGATGATCCTATCATATGTTCCCTTGACAGCAGTATTATGATATGATATATGTTTCTCATGAATGCAAATCTGTGACACATATATAGTAACCTCATGACGTGGCGATATGAATGAAGTTGATGAACTATGGTCCTTGAATTTAATGAATATAAGACTTTGGGCTAACCCATGATCACATGAGCTTAATGGAGCTAAATAGTTAATCAAGAAGGCATAAGTCTAATAGACAAACATCTGAAACTACGTTTACTGATCTTGTTTAAGGATCGTACCATACGTTCGAGCAACTCCTTTTATACCCCTAATAAGGGCTATGTTGACGAATGATTCAAAAATAAACTTGACCAAGTCTTGAGGAGTTTGCTAGTTAGTTTCCTTTATCTTAGCAAGTTTAAATATTGTGGTAGACTAGTAGCTAATTAGTAATTAGCGGGTTAGTGGACCTAGATTTTAGTATTTTCAGTTTTTGGTAAGCCTATTTATAGGCAGGTCTTGTTGCTTTTATTAATTAATCAGAGTTGATGAAGTTTGCAGTAAATTTTTATCTCTTTTGCTCTTTTTCTATTTATTTTTCCTTTTGAATATCTTTTTCTTTCCACCAAATATTAGAGCAAGGTTCCTTTCTGGAAGTTGAGTAATTTGTGAGCAAAAATGGTAGTAAATGGTATTTCATCATCTTTATAGCAACTCGATTCTGAAATGGAATGATTGATAGAATTGATATTTCATAGAAGAATGACCGAGACCATAAAATCCTTTCACACCCGCACATGTGGCTGAATATATAAGGAAGTTCACACACCCTGGAAAAATCCATCCTGTATCCCTGACTTGCTAGCTTGATCGCTTGTCTTATTTACCCTTTTCTTAGCGGGTGGTTTGCAACTCATGCCAATTTTTACTGGTGAAAAGTATGAGTTTTGTAGTATCATAATGAAAACTATTTTCAAATCACAAGGAATTTGGGAGTTGGTTGAAGCAGGCTTCGTGGGTCAATCAGACTCTGACGAAGAGACGAAAAAATTGAAAGAGATAAAAAAGGACGCCAAAGAGCTATTCCTGATTTAACAAGCAGTCCATGACACATTTTTTTCAAGAATTGCAGCATAAACTACTTCATAGGCATGGAAGATTTTGAAGAAGGAATTTCAAGGTTCATCCTTGCAAACTTACCGTCGTGACTTTGAAACTATTTCTATGAAAAGTAATGAATTTTTTCAAATTTATTTGTCTAGAGTTTCTTCTCTTGTTAATCAATTGAAGTCTTATAGTGAAAATATAACTGAAGAAACTGTTGTAGCAAAAGTTTTAAGGATCCTTACTCCAAAGTTTGAACATATTGTTGGTGCGATTGAGGAATCTCATGACTTATCGATTATACTTTTGATGAACTAATGAGTTCTTTGCAAGCTCATGAAGAGAGGATCCTAAGGTCACATGAGAAAAATGAAGAAAAGGCATTTCAGGTTAAGGGGGAGTCCACTCATAAGAAATATCAGCTAGAAAACTTTGCAAATCGTGGAAGAGGCAGAGGTAGTTTTTGAGGAAGAGGCCTTGGAAGAGACCAAGGAAGAAACTGAGATAGAGGAGGTTCAAATGAAGAGAAGCAGACTACAATGTTTTTGTGCAACTACTACAGAAAACCAAGTCATAAATAAGCTTATTGTTGGCAAAATCAGAAGGATGATAATAACCAAGCAAGCTTTGTAGAGGAAAATTATGATGATAGTAAGTTGTTAATGGCCTTTTACTGTGAAAAAGAAACCCCTAACAATTTTTGGTTTCTGGACATTGGTTGTTCAAATCATATGTCTAGAATAAGATCATTGTTCAAGGAGCTTGATAAGTCCAAAAATCAGACGTAAGGCTAGGAGACAACAAGAAGATTCAGGTTGAAGGCAGAGGTACTGTTAGCATTATGACCAACTAAGGTAATGCTAAGATTTTAGAAGATGTGATGTTTGTTCCTAGTCTATCTCATAATTTGCTTACCATTGGACAACTAATGACTAACAGATACTCAATTACTTTTGATGATGGTGTTTGCACTATTAAAAATAAGAAATCTAGGTAAATCATTGCTAAAGTTCCAATGGCTAACAATAAAATGTTTCCTTTAGAAGTTTCAATGGTTGAGAGGCGTACTATGGTAGCTAGTGGGGACAATGAAACTAGACTATGGCATTTGTGTTGTGGGAATTTAAATATTAATGGATTGAAGTTATTGAGCCAAAAGAAAATGGTTTTTGGGTTGCCAAAAGTTGAGAATCTTGATTTTTGTGAAAGTTGTGTTTAGGGAAAACAAAGTAAAAAGTGTTTTCATGTAGGAATGTCTTGGAGAGCTTCTGTTTGTCTTGAGTTAGTACATGCTGATTTGTGTGGTCATATGAGTGTTGAGTCCTTAGGGGGAAGTCAATACTTTCTGCTTTCTACTGATGAGTATAGTCGTATGAGTTGGGTATATTTCTTGAAATTTAAAACTTAAACTCTTGAAAATTTCAAGAAATTTAAATCCTTTTGTTGAGAGGCAAAGTGGATGTATACTCAAAACTCTTCAGACATATGTAGGTGGTGAGTTTCTGTCGAAAGAATTCAGTTCCTTTTGTGAGGAAAATGAAATACACAGAGAACTCACATCACCTTATACATTAGAGAAAAATGGTGCAGCAGAACGAAAGGGCCACACCGTTGTCGAGATGGGCAGAAGCATGATGGAAGGTAGAGGTGTACTGAAATGTTTTTGAGCTGAAGCTATTGTCACTGTTGTTTATTTGCTGAATATTTCTCCCGCTACGGCAGTGTTTAATCAAACACCATATGAAGATTGGAGAGATAACAAACCCAAGGTAAGCCACTTACGTGTCTTTGGTTGTATAACTTATGCCTGGATCAATTCACAAGCTCGACGTAAGCTTGATGAAAAATGTGATAAATGTATTTTTGTTGGCTATAACACACAATCCAAGGCTTATAAGCTATATAATCCAGTGAGTGGTAAAATTACGGTCAATAGGAATGTTGTGTTTAATGAAGATGCAAATTGGTACTTTAATTCCGCAAATGAAAGTTCAAACATTCAATTGTTGCCTTCAGATGATATTGTTGATCAAGAGTATGTAGCAGATCCCCTTTTGGCTGGTCCATCGACTACCTCATCAATTGCACCAGAAACTTCTCCAATATTGGAAAAATCTTCTGTTGAGCCAACTCCATTAAGAAGATCAACAAGAGATAGGAAACAAAATCCTAGATATGCTAATAGTACGTACTTTTGCTTTACTTGTTTCAGATTCTACTTTCTTTGAAGATGCTAAAAAAGAGGATACATGATGCAAGACTATGGAAAAGGAGCTAATGGATATTCAAAAGAAGCAGACACAGGACTCGGTAAATTTGCTAGAAGGAAAGAAAGCCATTGGGCTCAAATGGGTGTTTAGAACCAAGTATCATGCAGATGGCAGCATTCAAAAACACAAGTAAGGCTCCTCGCAAAGGGTTATTCCCAACAACAAGGTATTGACTTCGACAAAACTTTTTCTCCCGTTGCCCGCTTTGAAATTGTGAGAACTTTCATAACCTTGGCTGCTAAATTAAATTGGCCAGTGTACCAATTTGATGTTAAATCCACCTTTTTAAATGGTGATTTGGAAGAGGAAGTGCATGTCTCACAACCTAAAGGTTTCGTAGTTAGTGACAAAGAAGATAAGTTTTACAAGTTAATAAATGGCACTTTATGGCTTAAAACAGGCGACGCGAGCATGGTACTTCAAAATTGACTCTTATTTCCAGGAGAGTGGCTTTCAAAGGAGCAATAATGAGCCTACTCTTTATATAAAAAGAGTAGGCAAGAATGATTTTCTAGTTGTATGTCTTTTTTTTGACGATATGATAAATATGGGTACGAGTGAGTCTATCGTCACTGAATTTAAAGACTGCATGATGAAGAATTTTGAGATGTCTGATTTGGGTCAGCTACATTATTTTCTTGGTCTTGAGGTGAAACAGGGAGTTCATGGCATATTTCTTTCATAAAGAAAATATGAAATAGATCTTTTGAAAAAGTTCAATATGGTAAATTGCAATGTTGCTGCTACGCCAATGAATATTAATTAGAAGTTGTGTCGTGATAATGGTTCTGAAATGACAAATGCGACTTATTTTAGAAGTATGGTCGGTGGTTTGAACTACTTATCTCATACAAGACCAGCCATTTCTTTCTCTGTTGGGATCATATCTAGATTTATGCACAATCCAAGTAAGCTTCACCTTGGAGCTGCGAAGAGAGTATTGAGATATATCGCAAGGACAACACATCATGGAATTTGGTATTCTAAGGTAACAAATTTCACATTAACTGGCTTTACTGATAGTGATTACGCATGAAGCATTGATGATATAAAAGGCACATCTGGTTTCTTGTTTAATCTTGGATCTGGAGCAGTTTCATGGAGTCCAAAGAAGCAGGAAGTGGTGGCCTTATCAACTTCAGAGGCTGAATATATTGCAGCAATTTCTGCAGCTTGTCAAGTAGTTTGGTTAAGGAGACTTGTTGCTGATTTTCATTAGAAACCACCTGGTGCAACTGAGATTTTTTGTGACAATAGATCTGCTATTGCGATGTCAAAGAAGCCAACATTCCATAGTAGACCAAAGCACATAGATATTCGCTATCACTTTATCCGGAGTCTTGTTTCTACTGGAGAAATTACTTTGAAGTCTTGTGATACAAATGAGCAAGCAACAAACATCTTCACGAAGTCACTTTCGCAAGCAAAGCACGAGTTCTTCAGAGGTCGAATTGGAGTTTGCAGTTTTGAATCAAGGGGGAGTGTTGAAAAATGATTCAAAAAGAAACTTGACCAAGTCTTCAGGAGTTTGTTAGTTAGTTTCCTTTATCTTAGCAAGTTTAAATATTGTGGCAATTAGTAGCTAATTAGTAATTAGTGGGTTAGTGGACCTAGATTTTTGTATTTCAATCTTTGGTAAGCCTATTTATAGGCCTTGTTGCTTTTATTAATTAATCTGAATTGAAGAAGTTTGCAGTAACTTTTTATCTCTTTTGCTCTTTTTCTGTTTATTTTTCCTTTTGATTATCTTTGCCTTTCCAACAGGCTAGTTATGGATCCACATGATACGTACACATATGTCTCATATCTGACAAGGTATGAGATGACTTAGCTAATTGGGCCGACTCCATGCATTCACATGGTTTTTATGTCGGTTACTTTTTTAGACTCCCACAATGAACAAAAATATGTTGAATGAAATATTCTGAAGGAAGTTTGAATGACCTCATCTCTTAACTTTCATATGTTACAATTATGACTGTTTAAACTATTTCTACTGATCTTAATATGTACCTTTACGTTTCATTATGTTATTTTACACACAATACAATTCCATATGTACTTATGTCCCTTTTGCCGGGGGGCTATATCTTTTTACTGATTCAGACTTAGATATACAAAAGTGTGATCTGGCCAGTCTCTAGGTTCCATATCTTTTGCTATTAGTGATCCCCTCTCTGTGATATGGGTCTTAGTCTATATATGTTAGGAAGTTATATTTTCTTTGAAGGTATACCGGGGTCTTGTCTCGGTTGATACTATTCAGTTATGTTGGAGGCTTCATAGATAGATGAATAGTTATGTTACGTTTGGACCTTCGTGTCCTTTGACAATGGTTTTAAATTTCTAGGACTTACTTACAAAATCTATTTTATTATGAAACTTGTCTCTTCAAATGCACTCTTCCACTCATGTTTAGATGTATTCTCATGTTCAATGCCATGTTATGGGTATGCTAAAGCCAACAATGACATCGAGTGCCAGTTACGTCCAGGGTGTAGGCTTGGAGTGTGACACCATGTTACTAAACTAAATCCAAAGGCTTTGAAGTTTGTCTTTTTGAGATATTCTTGCATACAGAAAAATTATTAATGCTACTCTCCAAGCCTTAAAAGATATATGGAGTCTATAGATATGGTGTTCTCTTGAACATATAATTTTTCCTCTCTCGACACCTCTCTCACTCAGGGGGAGGAAGAATAATAGCTCATTTATAAGACAATTCCTTCGAGCTCAGAACACCATAAGGAAATTCTGACTTGTGTTGAGTAGTCCATTGAAAATGTATCTTCTGATGTTCTTCCTGTTGAAATAAAGATGACAATATTTTAAGTTTATTCCAGGTGACAAACGGTCAATGTACATTTCATGCACCAACTCTTTCGGGATTTGATCCTCCTTCGGTCAATCCCTCTCTAACAGAAAATCTTGGCATTCCTATGTCTCGTCGCAAAGGTAAGCGTTTGTGTCAGTTAGAAATATACTAAATTTGACTGGCGATAAGAGGAACTGTGCTCATAGGAGAGGGAAATTGGCGATAGGGGGGACATAAGATAAATGGGACATGTTGAGTTAGCGTATATGATCGACTACTGTTTGTCATCATTAAAAAAAGGGATAATGTAAATCCATTGTTTTGATGAGCCTGAAAAACAATGAGGCCTGGTACCATGAGTCATGCATGTTCCCTGGTCAGATGGGGAACAACTGTAAAGTTGCCAACACTACCACGGTTGGTGAGCACAGGAAAAATAGACAGAGCTCTCAGCCGATGAGAGGCTACTAGGTTGTTTTGTTCAGAGGATAATATACCTTTGTTGACATGAAATTACATAGTTCTCACATTGAAGGAATAGGCAAAAAGTGCCTTTTTGTCTCTCGTAAGAAGATCACAAGCTTTCAAGAACTACAAGGGAGCTAATGGAGTTATCAAGTGTGTGTTTAGTTGTTGATCGAGAGTTTGTGTCTTGTGTGTCTCAACTTGTAAGATTCATTCCAAATATATAAAAGAATATATCACGTTTTTCCCCTTTATTTTAGCCAACAATGAGCATAGTTAGAGTTAACTGTATAGTATGTGATTGAAGTCTATCTTGCATCCGATGGTTTACATGAAAGACCTGGGACAACTGAAATACTTGGGAATAGAAGCAAGTAGAAGAAGGAAATATTTCCATCCCAAAAGAAGTATATCCTTGACCTTCTTAAGGAAACTGAAAAGTCGACAACCTAACCTTGTATTACTCCAATTGGTCCCAATATACAACCAACTAACAAAAGATGGTGATCCCTTCAATATTCGAGAGAGATACAAGAGATTAGTTGGGAAATACAAGATATTAGTTTTGAAATTAAACTATCTCACTTTAACTCGCCTGAATATTGATTTTGTAGTAAGTGGTGTTGGTCAATTTTTTAAAAAGAAAACTCAGTGGAAGACTGATTTTGCTAGAGTGCAACTGTTTAAAATCTAAAACATCAGGAGATTGAAATCCATAGATCAATTAATTGGAAGTGTTGAATATTTTCTTTAGAATTGTAAAGTTTTTATCGCAATAGTTTTATTAAAACAGACCTAGTCAACTAGTTAGCCCTTTTAATTAGGAGTTGAATTCTATTTGAATTTTGAATAAATAGTATTTTATGGACTTTAAGAGTTTGGCATTTTCAACAGTTCTTTTTGTTTAATTTTAGGTTTAGAAGTTGTACTTTTATTATAAATTGTATAGTTAGACAGCAATGAAAATATATCAATTCAATGTTAATTTATAAGCTTTCTTTCTTGTTTTTTATTCTTAGTTTTCCACGAATGACCCTATGTTTTTGATTGTGAAAATTATCAATTATAGGCTGTGAGAATGGAAACTTAATCTTTGGGAAGCTGTGGAAGTGGATTATGAAATTAATCCTCTTCCAAATAGTTCCACCAAAGCTCAAATCAAGAGTCACAAGAAAAAGAAAATCACAAAGTGTAAGGCGAAGGCAACTCTGTTTCCTGTTATTTCAACAATTATTTTCACAATAATTATGTCACTCACATCATAATTTTTTTTTGGGATTATATGAAGAAAGAATATGTTGGGTATGAAAGAATTAGATGAATGCAAATATTGAATTTAATAAGAGAGTTTGAGAGACAATCAAAAAATACTATGACAAATTGCTTTGCATTGTGAACAAGGTAAAATTACTAGGCACTGAATTTAAAGATTCAAGAATTGTTGAAATAAATCTTGTTACATTGCCCGAAATATATGAAGTGTGTATAACTATCTTAGAAAATACACAAGATCTGACCAAAATTACCTTGGCAGAGTGTTAAATTCTTTGCAGGCACATAAGCAAAGAAGACTTATGATGCAAGATTTTATCATTGAAGGAGCCTTAACAAATAGCTATAAAACTCATAGCAGGGGTAAAATTTTGAAAAATTACTCACCTTATGAGCACTGTGGAAAAAATGGGTCATCCACCATACAAATATTGGAAAAGTCCAGACGCGAAGTGTAGCAAGTGCAATCGGCTTTGCCATAAAGTAGTAATTTGCAAAAATAAATTTGAGAACCACAAAGTAGATGTACATGTGGTCAATCAAGAAGACGAAGACCATCTTTTTGTTGCAACATGTGTCTTAAGTAAGGTTTCAAGAAAATTTTGGCTGATTGATAGTGGTTGCACTAACCACATAACTTATGAAAAGAGTTTATTTAATGAATTAAAACCTACTAAAATATTCATAATTAGGATAGGAAATGGTGACAAGGTTCTTGTTGAAGGAAAAGGAACTGTTGTCGTCAAAACAAGTTCAGGTAATAAAGTAGTTTCAGATGTTCTTTATGTACCTGATATTGATCAAAACATGTTGAGTATTTATCAGTTGGTAGAAAAAGGATACAAAGTATCTTTTGAGGATAAGTATTGCTTTATCAATGATGGTGCTGGAAAGGAAGTTGTAAACATTAAAATGAGAGGTAAACATTTTTTATTTGATCTAATGGAATATGTTTATGTAGAACATGAAAGAGATCATTGGCTGAAAAAATTAGAAGATGATCCTCGAATTGTAAAAGCACAAGCGAAATGTGAACCTTTTAGGTTTAAAGGAGCTGTCAATATTTCTAAAGGAATTAAAGCAATGGAAGAGTTACCTATGTTTCAGGAAAATAAAATGGGTAAGTTTAAATTCAGGATGCAAATGAAGAAGGAAGACATGCCAAAAAGATTTAGTAATCAATGGTTGCATTCAAAACAAAAAGTGAATTTTGTTTACTACAACTCAAAGATGAATGTATAGATATATTCACAAGATCAGTTTCAGATATCAAGTGTGGAGATCCCAAGATAGAAGGCCAAAATTTTGCAATTCCTAAAGCAGTGTTGAAAATTTGCTTTAGAATTGTATAGTTTTTACTGCTGTATTTTTATTAAAATAGACCTACTCAACTAGTTAGCCTTTTAAATTACGAGTTAGATTCTATTTGAATTTTAAATAAATAGTATTTTATAGACTTGAGGAGTTTGGTACTTTCAGAATATCTTTTTGCTTAATTTTAGGTTTAGAAGTTGTAGTTTTATTATAAATTATATTTTTAGACTGTAGTGAAAATACATCAATCTTTCAATGTTAATTTATACACTTCCTTTCTTGTTTTTATTCTTTTCCTGCAATTTCTTCTCTTCTAAAACTAGTAGGAAGGATTTCATAAATGTCTTAATTTTACTACTATAACTTTTATCCAAGATTTATAAAATCACAACACATAGATTAAAATAGTTCCCCTCTTTTCATCCCCAAATGTTCACATACTAATACCAAAAAGGTTAATTATGGAATAGGAGTAGATTGCTAAATTGAAGATCAATACAAATTTGAAACTGTCAATCACAAATAAATAAAGCAATTTTAGTGAATTTACAACTGATGTCTATTGTTAAAATTTACAAGGGAAAGGGTTTAGGGTATTCATTTCATGAGAAAAACATAAGCAACTTACAATTATAATTAATTAACCGGAGAGAGAGAGAGAGATGGGCAAAAGTTGAGTTTTGACGTCGGAGAGCGAGTTCGATGATGGTGGGCAAAATATCAACTGGGATTTAGGTTTCGTTTATGTTACTTTAGTGAATTTGCGTTCTTAAAGTTGAAAATATCAACAATATTGAGATGTATCATTTATTACCAAAAAAGGTTTGCGATGTATTAATGTAAGTAATTCATAGGTAAAAATACATGAATACAATCATTTGTTATAATGCCTTGATTTTGTCCATAATCAATTTTTCATGTTTTATTTTATTCTCTATAAAAACATTCTACCTATAACAACAATATTATTCATTATAGTAGTACACTCTTTAAAATTACCTCTCTATTACAATTTACAGTCATACTCAAATATTATGTAATAATATAATAGGGGTTAGTGGGTTGAAGTAGAACAATGTTGAGATGATATGCCTAAATGAAAATTAGGGGCAAGTTAGAGGAATTGTGTATTTATTTGGCCTAATTAAGATTGTCTAGGGCACTAAGAATCATTCTTATAATTTATTTGATGGTTTTTATGATGACAATATTATGCGATTTGTTCCTAAAAGATGCATGCATAGAAAAATGCTTACATGATATATGCTAGTTGTACGGTCTATTTATTCGGTATGTATATGTCATGAATTGAGTCTACACCCTAGACACGACCAACAGTCATAAACATTGTTGGTTCCAAGAGAAACCTTGATTTGGCCTGCTAATAACTAAATACTATAACTGTAACACCTCGGATTACAGAAAGGCTAGAAAGGAGTCAAACGGGCTTGTCAATAACCCAAAAATGGACAATGGAACCCTCCACAGTGCCCTAGATGGGCCGTGTAGGGGACCACAGTCCGTTTGGTTGCTTGTGGTAAGTTCCCAGAACCTGCCCCAGGCAGGTGTCCCTCAAACGAACGCCTAGATGGCCCATGATGAGGTTGACGGACCGTCCAATGGGTCATCATGTGGCCTACTCAGAAGGTGTTTCTCCCCTAGTCACTGGTTAAGGACCACATACGTCTAAACGTCCTAGGAAGCTTCGCACAGACCGTGAAGTTATCCGTGAAGGGGGTTTATTAGACTTAGAGTTTAGGGTCAACTTCAAACGATCATATCCTTTAGAACAAATTGAATTACATGGCCCATGACCTATCAAACTAAAGATCTATGAGTCCTCTTTCCAATGCCACCGAGTTTTCTTAATTCCAAGCTTGGAGTAAAATGTTATGCCCAAATTAGTGAAGCCATATCGGGCTACGCATGTAACATCTCACAATTTGAAAGAACTAAGAAGAGTTAAAATTGGAAATAGTTGTTTTTGGAAAGAATGTGAAATCTGAAAATTTGCTTAAGTTAAGTTAATAATGAGTTTTTGGGTCAACTTCAAATGACCATAAATCCTAGCTCAGGATGAGTTAGGTGTGTTTCCAGATATCGTAGGAAAGTTCTTGGAATAATCTTTCCAAAGCCGCGGAGTTTGTCACACCCCGAACCTACACCCTGAGCGGGACTAGCACTCGAGAACCATTGCTGACCTAAAGCGAACCCTTGGCCTGGATTACTTACTCAGCGAATATCACTTAGTCCGAGTTAATGACTCTAGTGTTGAGATACCTCCTATTCAGTTAGTTTCAGTAGTAAAAGAGTTTCTAGAAGTCTTTCCAGATGATCTACCCAGACTCCCTCCTGAGAGAGAGATAGACTTCGGCATAAACGTTCTCCCAAATACTCGTCCTATCTCTATTCGGCCATATAGAATGGCACTAGCAGAGTTGAAAGAGCTTAAAGAGCAGTCGAAAGACCTCCTGGAGAAAGGTTTTATTCGACCAAGTGTCTCACCTAGGGGAGCTCCGGTCTTGTTTGTGAGAAAGAAATATGGTTCCCTTAGGATGGGTATAGATTACCGTCAGTTGAACAAGGTTACCATCAAGAATAAGTATCCTCTTCCAAGGATTGATGATCTTTTCAATCAACTTCAGGGTGCCACTTATTTCTCTAAGATAAACCTTAGATCTGGCTACCATCAGTTAAGAGTAGGGGAATGTGACATTCCGAAGATAACATTCAGGACCCATTATGGTCATTATGAAATCTTAGTCATGTCCTTTGGTTTGACAAATGCGCCTGCAGCATTCATGGACCTTATGAATAGAGTAGTCAAACCTTATTTAGATATGTTTGTTATCGTCTTTATTGATGACATACTAATCTATTCAAGGAATGAAGAAGATCATGCTAGACATCTCCGAATAGTTCTTTCGACTTTGAAAGATAATGAGTTGTATGCCAAGTTCTCTAAGTGTGAGTTTTGGCTTGAGACTGTGGCATTCTTAGGTCACATTGTGTCTGGAGAGGGAATTAAAGTTGATACTCGGAAAATTGAGGTAGTGCATAATTGGCCTAGACCCACATCTCCAACTAATATTAGGAGTTTCTTGGGTTTGGCTGGATATTATAGACGGTTCGTAGATGGGTTCTCTTCTATTTCGTCTCCTTTGACCAAGTTGACTCAGAAAACTGTGAAGTTCCAATGGTCTGAAGCTTGTGAGAAAAACTTTCAGGAATTGAAAAAGAAGTTGACTACAGCCCCAACATTGACCTTACCAGAAGGTACGCAAGGCTTTGTTGTCTATTGTGATGCGTCTAGAGTTGGTTTGGGTTGTGTGTTAATGTAGAATGGCAAGGTCATAGCTTATGCCTCCAAACAGTTGAAAGTTCATGAGAACAATTACCCAATCCATGATCTAGAGAGTTGGTTGTTGTAGTGTTTGCTTTGAAAATATGGCGTCATTATTTATATGGGGTTCATGTTGATGTATTTACTGATCACAAAGGTCTTCAACATGTGTTCACTCAGAAAGAGCTTAACCTCAGGCAAAGGAGGTGGTTAGAATTACTCAAGGATTATGACATGAGTATTCTTTACCACCCAGGTAAGGCTAAAGTTGTTGCCGATGCCTTAAGCAGGTTTCTATGGGTAGTACCACCCATGTTGAGGAAAAAAATAGAGAGTTAGCGAAAAATATGCATAGACTTGCACGCCTGGGAGTTCGACTAATGGATTCCACAAGAGGTGGAGTAGTGGTGATGAATGGGGCTGAATCATCATTAGTGTCAGAAGTAAAAGAGAAGCAAGACCAAGATCCTTTTGTAACATCTCGCAACTAGAAATAACTAGAAGGCAGTTTAAAATCTGGAAATAGTTATTTTTGGAAACTATAAGGAAATTTGGAAAATTTTAAGTTAAAGTGAGTTTTTGGTCAACTTCAAATGACCATAACTCCTAGCTCAGGATGAGTTAGGTGTACTTCCAAATATGGTTGGAAATCTCTTGGAATGATCTTTCCAAAGCCGCCAAGTTTGCACGATTCTGAGTTCGTATGAGTAGGTTATTTCCTTTGGAAGTTGGGTTGTTCGAATAAGGAAATGCCCAATCCAGATTTTTGAAGGGTAGTTTGGTCTTTTCCTTACCCAATTAATTAAATCCATTTTTAATAAAATAGTTGGGGTCAAAACTGAGTAAGTTCAGTTTACACTTTTGAGAAATAGAGTTAGGGCTTTTGGAGAAAGAACGCAAGAGAAAGGAGAAGATCAAAAGCAAGATTCGCCAAGAACGATCGATTTTTGTTGCGGATTCGCCAAGGAATTGGCCCTACAAGGTATGTGAGTCTCTCATAGCGTTGGGTTGATTCACCCATGCGCCAAACATGTTTAGTTCAGCGAAATTCGACCTAAAAGAGTTTGAAAGTTGATGTTCTTGACATGAATTCTTGTATTTGAATGTTGTTCTTGAAATGGGATGAATTGAGAAGTTTCTGAGTTCGTTACGTCGCTTTATAGAGTCGTTTCGAGTTAGGTTCTTAGGTACATTTTCTGGGTATCTGTATCTAAAGGTAATTTGAGAAAAAAGAACCGAGGTTGGGTGATTTGGGGCTGGAAAACGAAGAAATTCTGCTCTGCATCGTGGAGCTGACTCTAGGTGTTCTGCCTCAAAAGACGTTTTCGAAACCAAAATTTAATTATGCCTCCGCATCGCGGACCCACCTTCAAATCTTGATTTTCAGTCTTTTCTCATGTTTAGCTATCTAAAATCATTCCTAAACAACATGCGATCTTTCCAAACACCAATCATAATCCTTGAATCCATAATGCAATTCAAGGATCAGTTAAGAATCAAGACAAGACCAGTTAAGATCAAAGTCAAGAGAAGTCAAGAGTCAAGTAAGAGACGTTCATTTCAAGTTTTCATAAGTCTTTTACAAACGTTTTAACTTTGTTTTAAGACTTAAGTTTTGAAGTTGAGTAAAGAGTAAGAGCAAAGTTCATTTTCTTTAAAATGATATATGGGAACTAAGTATTTCCAAGAATAAATGTTTTCACATTTAAGATGAGAGGAAAGTGAGATTTCCAAACGAGTTTTGAACAACAAAAGGGAACATTGATTCCAAGAGAGGTTTTTAAGCTAAGTTTGAGCAATTATCTCAAACCAGAGAAGACGTTGTTTTAAAAACATATGAGCTAAGTATATTTTGGGAGTAGTATTGAGCATTGATATGGGGACGCGAGTTCATATTAACTCAAGCCCCCATAAACCATGTTGCCATCATGGGCAGAAAATGGATCATACTTTTTAGATGATTCCTTAATGCTTTTAGCATAGACTAGTGGATCCATTTAGTAGTTCAGGTTCTATACCGATGGCAAGGTATAGGACGGTCCTTGGCAACATGAGGTAAAATGTTGTACCATCACTTAGGCTCATAGTGATGGTTGTTGGTTAGAGAATCTCCCACAAAAGTTATATTACTTTCTAAATGAGTAAAGTTAAGTTTGTTATTGGTTTATCTTTAATGAACTAAGATTGTTTTCAGTTGTTTAATAAGCTTTCTATATATATCGCATGTGTTTTATTGCTTTATAGTGAGTTGAGTATCCATGAGTTGAGAAGAGCTAGGTAGGTATTTCTTCCATAATCTCTTTCAAGCGTATGTTTGTTAGAAATCCAACTCGCATACTCGTATGTTCAATGTACTGATGCCAGTTGGCCTGCATCTTATTATGATGCAGACACATGTAACCAGGATCAGCATTCAGCACCTCGTTGATATAGCTTGAGCATTCAGAGTCTGTTGATGAGCCTCCTTGCAATCCGGAAGACTCCTTTATTTGCTCTCTAGTCTTTCAGATGTTAGGATGATCAGGGGTCCTGTCCCGACATCCCTCTTTGTTTTAGAGGCTTCATAGACTGTTAGTAGTTTAGTAGTCTTTCCATTATCATTCTTATGTTAAAGACTTGGGTTGCCACTTTTGGCCAAGTTGAATGTTTAATCTTTAAAACATTCTCAGTTATTTTATTATTCAGTTCAGTTAAGTCCATTTATCATTATAGATATTAATATTGTCTTCCGCTAAGTTAAGTAAGCTAGGCCAAGGGTTCGCTTGGGGCCAACAATGGTCTTTGAGTGCCAGTCTCGCCCTGGGTGTAGGCTCGGGGTGTGATAAACTAGGTATCAGAGCACATAGTTCAAGCTTCCTAGTGAGTCTATGAAGCCGTGTCTGTAGAGTCCTAGTTATTGGTGTGAAGCGCGCCACATCTATAATTATGAGGTTGCAACACTTAGGAAATTATCTCACTTCTTTCACACTCTTTCGTGCGTTAGAGTTTGATCTCTAAAAATTTTCTTCTAATTCATTCTTGCGCGTGTTTTCAGATAATCATGCCTCCACGAAGAGTAGTTAGAGGTCGTCCAGCTAGGAGAAATGTTGAAGAGCAAGAGTTACCCAATGCACCTGAAGTGCAACCTCAAGGCGAAGTCACCAATGTTGAGTTCTGTGAGGCTATCCAAATGTTGAGCCAAGTTGTGACTAACCAGGTTGGGCAGCAAAGAGTGGCTCGACAAGAAGAGGCTGACACTTCAAGGATTCGTGAGTTCTTAAGGATGAATCCTCCAAATTTAACTGGTTCCAGCACTACTCAGGATCCAGAGAACTTCATTGAGGAACTGTAAAAAGGTATTCGATGTGATGCATGCTGCTGATACTGAGAGAGTTGAGCTAGCTGCATAGCAGATAAATAATGTTGCTAGGACCTGGTTTGATCAGTGGAAAGGGGGTAGATCTAAAGATGTACCACCTGCGAGTTTATTTCCTCAGGATCTGAAAGAGGCCAAGGTACGTGAGTTCCTCACACTTAAGTAGGATTCTCTAAGTGTTCATGAATATGGGTTGAAGTTCACCAAACTATCCCGTTATGCTTCAGAAATGGTTAAGGACATGAGAAGTAGAATGATCTTGTTCGTTGCTGGGTTGGGCCGTCTATCAAGCAAAGAGGGACGGACAAAAATGCTTATTGGGGACATGGACATTTCGAGGTTGATGGTCTATGTGCAGCAGGAATTGGAAGAGAAGCTTAGAGATAGAGAGGAGTTCAAGAATAAGAAAACGAAGACAGGAAATGAGTCTGGGCAGCAGAAGGGTAGTGTGAATCGTTCGTCCTTTCAGAAGCAAAAGGGGCCTGCACCATCATCTGCTAGTGCACCTGTACATAAGAACAAATGTGAGTATAATGGCAAAAGTTCACAAAAATTCAAAGCTAGAACAGCACAGTCTCAAGGTAGTGTGGCACAAGGAGGTAGTTGGGCTCCTGTATGTGGTAAAAACCACTGAGGTAAGTGTCGTGATGGCCAGACAGGTTTTTTCAAGTGTGGGCAAGAGGTACACTTCATGAAAGAGTGTCCTAAGAATAAGCAAGGTAGTGGAAATCCAGGAAATAGAGCCCAGTCTTCATCAGTTGCTCCAACAGACAGAGTTGTACCTAAAGAAGCTACTGCCGGTACTAACAGAGGAGCAAACTGCCTCTATGCAATCACTAGTCACCAAGAGCAAGAGAGCTCTCCAAATGTTGTCACTGGTACGATCAAAAACTTTACTTTTGATGTTTATGCTTTGCTAGACCCAGGAGCAAGTTTATCTTTTGTAACCCCTTATGTTGCAAATAAGTTTGAAGTTATTCCTGAGAAACTTTGTGAGCCCACACCTGTTTGGGAGTCTATTCTAGCTGAGCGAGTTTATAGTGATTGTGTCATTTCCATCAATCACAAAGACACCATGGCTGATTTAGTTAAGTTAGACATGGTGGATTTCGATATCATTCTAGGTATGGACTGGCTTCATGCCTGTTATGCATCAACAGATTGTAGAACTCGAGTTGTCAAGTTTCAGATTCCTAATGAGTCAATCATAGGGTGGTGTAGTAGTTCAACAGTGCCTAAGGGTCGTTTCATTTCATACCTTAAGGCGAGAAATTTAGTTTCAAAGGGTTGTATCTATCACTTTGTCCGAGTTAATGACTCAAATGTTGAGGTACCTCCCATTCAGTCAGTTCATATAGTAAAAGAGTTTACCGAAGTCTTTCCTGATAACCTACCTGGTGTTCCTCCTGAGAGAGAAATAGACTTCGGTATAGACATCATTATAGATACTCGTCCTATCTCTATTCCGCCATACAGAATGGCACCAACAGAGTTCAAAGAGTTGAAAGAGCAACTAAAGGATCTATTAGATAAGGGCTACATTCGACCAAGTGTCTCACCTTGGGGAGCTCCGATC
>NW_006239035.1:160555-170083 GCF_000226075.1 Solanum tuberosum
CGAAATGTGATATTCCAAAGACAACTTTCAGAACCAAATATGGTCATTATGAGTTTTTGGTCATGTCCTTTGGTTTGACCGATGCACCAACAACGTTCATGGATCTTATGAATAGAGATTTCAAACCTTATTTAGATATGTTTGTTATCGTCTTCATTGATGACATACTAATCTATTCAAGGAATGAAGAAAATCATGCTAGCCATCTCAGAATAGTTCTCCAGACTTTGAAAGATAAGGAGTTGTATGCCAAGTTCTCTAAGTGTGAGTTTTGGCTTGAATCTGTGGCATTCTTAGGCCATATTGTGTCTGGAGAGGGAATTAATGTTGATACTCAGAAAATTGAGGCAGAACAAAATTGGCCTAGACCCATATCTCCAACTGATATTAGGAGTTTCTTGTGTTTAGCTGGCTATTATAGAAGGTTTGTAAAGGGGTTCTCGTCTATTTTATCTCCTTTGATCAAGTTGACTCAGAAAACTGTGAAGTTTCAATGGTCTGAAGCTTGTGAGAAAACTTCCAGGAATTGAAAAAGAAGTTGACTACAACCCTAGTATGGACCTTACCAGAAGGTACGCAAGGCTTTGTTGTCTATTGTGATGCGTCTAGAGTTGGTTTGGGTTGTGTGTTAATGTAGAATGGCAAGGTCGTAGCTTATGCCTCCAGACAGTTGAAATTTCATGAGAAGAATTATCCAATCCATGATCTAGAGTTGGCTGCTGTAGTTTTCGCTTTGAAGATATGGCACCATTATTTGTATGGTGTTCATGTGGATGTTTTCAGCGATCACAAGAGCCTTCAAAATGTGTTCACTCAGAAAGAGCTTAATCTCAGACAGAGAAGGTGGTTAGAGTTACTCAAGACTAGGACATGAGTATTCTTTACCACCCAGGTAAGGCTAATGTTGTTATTGATTCCTTAAGTAGGTTGTCTATGGGTAGCACCACCCATGTTGAAGAAGGAAAGAGAGAGTTAGCAAAAGATGTGCACACACTGGCACGCTTGGGAGTCAGGCTTATGGATTCCACAGAAAGAGGTATAGTGGTGACGAATGGGGCTGAGTCACCATTAGTGTCAGAAGTAAAAGGCAAGAAAGACCAAGACCCTATTTTTCTTGAATTGAAGGCAAATGTTCATAAGCAAAAAGTATTAGATTTTGAACAATGGGAGATGGTGTATTGAGATATCAAGGTAGGTTGTGTGTACCAATGGTGGATGGACTCCAAGAGAGGATCATGTAAGAAGCTCATAGCTCCAGATATTCCCTTCATCCGGGTTCCAAAGAGATGTATCATGATTTGAAAGAAGTGTATTGGTGGAATAGTATAAAGAAGAGCATTGCAGAATTTGTTGCTAAGTGTCCAAATTGCCAACAAGTTAAAGTAGAGAACCAAAGTCCCGGTGGTTTGGCACAGAATGTAGAACTTTCGGAATGGAAGTGGGAGATGATTTATATGGATTTCATCACAGGCTTGCCAAGGCTCGCAGACAGCATGATTCTATTTGGGTGATCGTTGACAGAATGACAAAATTAGCCCATTTTCTATCGTTAAAGACTACCCATTCAGCAGAAGATTATGCGAGGTTATATATTCAGGAGGTGGTAAGACTTCATGGAGTTCCAGTCTCCATTATTTCAGAATTTACTGCACAATTCTGGAAATCTTTTCAGAAAGGTTTGGGTTCAAAGGTGAACTTAAGTACTGCCTTTCATCCTCAGACTGACAGACAAGCAGAGCGCACTATTCATATATTAGAAGATATATTGAGGGCCTGTGTGATTGATTTTAAAGGGAATTGGGATGATCACCTACCTCTCATTGAGTTTTCTTACAACAACAGTTATCACTTGAGCATCCAAATGGCTCCTTATGAAGCTCTTTATGGGAAAAGATGCAGATCTCCTATTGGATGGTTTGAAGTTGGTGAAGTAGGGTTGATAGGACTAGATTTAGTTCATCAAGCTATGGAGAAGGTGAAAGTAATTCAAGAGAGATTGAAAATAACACAGAGTCGTCAGAAATCCTACACTGATGTTAGGAGAAGGGCGTTAGAGTTCGAGGTAGGTGATTGGGTATATTTAAAAGTTGCACCCATGAAGGGTGTTATGAGGTTTGGTAAGAAGGGGAAGCTTAGTCCCTGGTATATTGGACCTTATAGAATAGCCAAGAGGATTGTCAATGTAGATTATGAGTTGGAGCTACCACAGGAATTAACAGCGGTTCATCTGGTGTTTCACATCTCCATAATGAAGAAGTGCATGGGCAATCCTTCATTGATCATATCAACTGAAAATATTGAGATCAAGGATAGCTTATCTTATGAGGAGATTCCAGTTCAGATTCTAGATCGCCAAGTTCGCAAATTGAGAACAAAGGAGGTTGCGTCAGTCAAAGTCCTTTGGAGGAACCAATTTGTTGAAGAAGCTACATGGGAAAGTGAAGAGGATATGAAGAACAGATATCCACATCTCTTTGAAATCGGAGAAAATACAGACCAAGGTACTAATTTTCTTCTTAGTACTATCTAAATTATGAGTGAGCGTGTTCTTTGTTTGAAATTGCTTTTGGGATGTTTGAGTTTGATGTTACCACCCTTAGCTTAGTAAGAGTAAATCTCATTCGAGGACGAATGTTCCCAAGGAGGAGATATTGTAACATCTCGCAACTAGAAAGAACTAGAAGGAAATTTAAAATGATAATAACTCCTAGCTCAAGATTTGTTAGGTGTAGTTCCAGATATGGTTGGAAAGCTCTTTGAAGGATATTTCCAACGCTGCCAAGTTTGCGTGATTCCGAGTTTGTATGAGTGCGTTATACCCTTTGAAAGTTGGGCTGTACGAATAAGGAAATGCCCTATCCGGATTTTTGAAGGGTAGTTTGGTGTTTTCCTTACCCAATTAATTAAATCCATTTTTAATAAAATAGTTGGGATCAAAACTGAGTTAGTTCAGTTTACACTTTTGAGAAATAGAATTAGGGATTTTGGAGAAGGAACACAAGAGAAAAGAGAAGAGGAAAAGCAAGATTTGCCAAGAACGATCGATTTTGGTTGCGGATTCGCCAAGGAATTGGCCCTACAAGGTATGTGAGTCTCTCATAGCGTTGGGTTCATTCACCCACGTGCAAAACATGTTTAGTTCAGTGAAATTCGACCTAAAAGAGTTCGAAAGTTAATATATTCTTGATATGAATTCTTGAATTTGAATGTTGTTCTTGAATTGGGATGAATTGAGAAGTTTCTGAGTTCGTTACGTCGCATTATAGAGTCGTTTCGAGTTAGGTTCTTAGGTACATTTTCTGGGTATCTGTATCTAAAGGTAATTTGAGAAAAAGAACCGAGGTTGGGTGATTTGAGGCTGGAAAAACAAGAAGAAATTTTGCATGGGAGCGCGTCATGCGACCAGTTCCCAAGATTGAAAAATTCTGCTCTGCGTCGCGGAGCTGACACAAGGTGTTCTGCCTCAAAAGACATTTTCAGAACCAAAATTTAATTATGCCTCCGCGTCGCGGACTCACCTTCAAATCTTGATTTTCGGTCTTTTCTCATGTTTAGCTATCTAAAATCATTCCTAAACAACATGAGATCTTTCCAAACACCAATCATAATCCTTGAATCCATAATTCAATTCAAGGATTAGTTAAGAGTCAAGACAAGAGCAGTTAAGATCAAAGTCAAAAGTCAAGTAAGAGAAGTTCATTTCAAGTTTTCATAAGTCTTTTACAAATGATTTAACTTTGTTTTAAGACTTAAGTTTTGAAGTTGAGTAAAGAGTAAGAGCAAAGTTCAATTTCTTTAAAATAATATATGGGAACTAAGTAATTCCAAGAGTAAATGTTTTCACACTTACGATGAGATGAAATGGAGATTTCCGGAAGAGTTTTGAACAACAAAAGGGAACATTGATTCCAAAAGAGCTTTTTAAGCTAAGTTTGAGCAATTATTTAAAACCAGAGAAGAATTTATTTTAAAAATATATGATCTAAGTATATTTTGGGAGTAGTATTGAGCACCGATATGGGGACGCGAGTTCATATTAACTCAAGCCCCCATAAACCATGTATCCATCATGGGCAGAAAAAGGAGTCATACTTTTTAGATGATTCCTTGGTGCTTTTAGCATAGACTAGTGGATTCACTTAGTAGTTCAAGATCTATACCGATGGCAAGGTATAGGACGGTCCTTGGCAATGTGAGGTAAAATGTTGGTACCATCACTTAGGCTCATAGTGATGGTTGTCGGTTAGAGAATCTCCCATATAATTTATATTACTTTCTAAATGGGTAAAGTTAAGTTTGTTATTGCTTTATATTTAACGAACTAAGATTGTTTTCAGTTGTTTTATAAGCTTTCTATATATATCGCATGTGTTTTATTGCTTTATTTTGAGTTGAGTATCCATGAGTTGAGAAGAGCCAGGTAGTTGTTTCTTCTTTAATCTCTTTCGAGCTTATGCTTGTTAGCATTCCAAATCGCATACTCGTACATTCAATGTGCTGATGCCAGTTGGCCTGCATCTTATTATGATGTAGACGCAGGTAACCAGGATCACCATCCAGTGCCTCGTTGATCCAGCTTGAGAATTCAGAGTCTGTTGGTGAGCCTCCTTGCATTCCGAAGGACTCCTTTATTTGTTTTCTAGACTTTCAGATGTTAGGATGATCGGGGGTCCTATCCTGACACCCCTCTTTGTTTTAGAGGTTTCATAGACAGTTAGTAGTTCAGTATTCTTTGCATTATCATTCTTATGTTAAAAACTTGGGTTGTCACTTTTGGCCAAGTTGAATGTTTAATCTTTAAAACATTCTCAGTTATTTTATTATTCAGTTAGGTTAAGTTCATTGCTCATTATAGATATGAATATTGTCTTCCGCTTAGTTAAGTAAGTTAGGCCAAGGGTTCGCTTGGGGCCATCAATGGTCTTCGAGTGTCAGTCCCGCCCAGGGTGTAGGCTCGGGGTGTGACACCTTTATTGCTTGAATTAAAGGCAAGTGTTCATAAGAAAAAAGTGATGGCTTTTGAATAAAGGGGAGATGCTATTTTGAGGTATCAAGGTAGATTGTGTGGTTGATTTCAAGGGTAATTGGTATGATCAGCTACCTCTCATTGAGTTTGCGTACAACAATAGTTACCACTCTAGCATCCATATGGATCCTTATGGAGCTCTTTATGGGAGAAGATGCAGATCTCATATTGGATGGTTTGAGGTTGGTGAACCTGGATTGATAGGACCAGATTTAGTTTGTCAAGCTATGGAGAAAGTGAAAGTTATTCAAGAGAGATTTAAAACAACCCAGGGTCGTCAAAAATCCTACACTGATGGTAGGAGGAGGGAGTTAGAGTTTGAAGTAGATGATTGGGTGTACTTGAATGTTTCACCCATGAAAGGTGTAATGAGATTTGGTAAGAAGGGGAATCTTAGTCCCCGATATATTGGTCCTTACAGAATTTCCAAGAGAATTGGCCAAGTAGCTTATGAGTTAGAGCTACCCCAAGAGTTAGCAGCAGTTCATCCGATATTTCATATTCCATGTTGAAGAAGTGCATGGGTGATCCTTCATTGATCATACCAACTGAAGATATTGGGATCAATAATAGCTTATCTTATGAGGAGATTTCGGTTCAGATTCTAGATCTCCAAGTTAAAGACTAAGGAAGTAGCATTAGTCAAAGTCCTTTGGAGGAACCAATTTGTTAAGGAAGCTACTTGGGAAGCTGAGGAGGATACAAAGCAGAGATATCCACATCTCTTCGAATCCGGAGAAATTCCAGATCAAGGTACTAATTCTCTTCTTAGTAATCTTTAATTTATAAGTTGGCATGTTGTAATTGCATTTCTTGTTGGGTGTTGAGCTGAATGTTAGATATTACACCCTTAGCCTAGTAAGATTAATCTTATTCGAGGACGAATGTTCCCAAGGGGGAGATATTGTAACATCTCGCAATTTGAAAGAACTAGGAAGAGTTAAAATTGGAAATAGTTGTTTTTGGAAAGAATGTGAAATCTGGAAATTTGCTCAAGTTAAGTTCAGAATGAGTTTTTGGATCAACTTCAAACGACCATAACTCCTAGCTCAGGATGAGTTAGGTATGTTTCCAGATATCGTAGGAAAGATCATGGAATAATATTTCCAACGCCGCTGAGTTTGCACGATTCCGAGTTTGTATGAGTGAGTTATGCCCATTGGAAGTTGGGTTGTTCAAATAAGGAAAGTCCAATCCGGATTTTATAAGGGCATTATGGTCTTTTCACCACCCAATTAATTAATTTCGTTTTTTCGTAATTAAGTTGGGGTCTAAACTGATTGGATTCAGTTTAAGCTTTTGAAAAACAAGTTAGGGTTTTGAGAGAAGAGGAAAGAAGAGGAGAAGGAGCAAGGAATCGTCAAGTTCTTGAAGCTAGGCTCGTGGATTTCATCTTAGGGTGATCCCTACGAGGTATGTGAGTTCACACAGCATTGGGTTCTTTCACCCACGCGCCAAACATGTTTAATTCAACATGAATTAGTCCTAAAATGTCGAAAGTTTGAATGTTCTTGATGTTTGTTCTTGAATTTACATTCGTTCTTGAATTGGGATGAGATTGAGGAGTTTCTTGATATTATAGAGTCGATTATAGAGTTGTTTTAAGTTAGGTTCTTGTGTACATACACTAGGTACCTGAATCTAAACAGAATTTGAGAAACATAGTCGAATTTAGGTGAATTGGGGCTGGAAAACGAAAAAGGAAAAAGTCGGACAAGGAACAAGTACCAGGTCCGCGTCGCGGACTTGTTCCTCAGATTTGGGAAAAGTCTTTTCGCATCGCGGAGCGGTCACGGACCGTCCTATTTCAAAAATTATTTTTGCGACCAAAAATTTAAATACACCTCCGCGTCGCGGACTAGTTCCAGGCAGTGATTTCTTGATATTTTCTCATGTTTAGCTATCTAAAATCATACCTAAACATCATGAGATCTTTCCTATCACAAATCACAATCCTTGAATTCATAATTCAATTCAAGGAAAGTTAAGAGCCAACTCAAGAGAAGTTAAGAGTCAAGTCAAGAAAAGTTCATAGAGTCTTCCAAAAGTCTTTTACAAATGTTTTAACTTTGTTTTAAGACTTGAGTTTTGAGTTGAGTAAAGAGTAAAGTTTGAAGTTCATTCCTTCAAAAGAGTAGATCGGGACTATGTATTCCCAAAGAATAATTGTTTTTCAAATTTAAAGAAGAAAGGAAACCTTGATTTCCAAAAGAGATTTTGAGCTAGTTTTCAGTTAAAGAGTAAACATTTTCACATTTGAGCAAGAAAGGAAACTTTGATTTCCAAAAGAGCCTTTGAGCTACTTTTCAGTAAAGAGTAAATGCTTTCACAATTAAGCAAGAAAGGAAACTAAGATTTCCAAGATAGACTTTGAGCTAAGTTTTGAGCAATTATCTCAAACCACAGAAAAAAGTTATGTTGTTAAACATAAAAAGCTAGTATATTTTGGGAGTAGTATTGAGCACTGATAATGGGGAGAGTTCAGAAAACTCTGAGCCGCCATAAACCATGTAGGCATCATGGGTAGAAAAGGGTCATACTTTTTAGATAATTCCTTTAGTAATTTTTAGCATAGACTAGTGGATCAACTTAGTAGTTCAGGTTCTATACCCCTGGCAAGGTATAGGACGGCCCTGGCAGTGTGAGGCAAAATGTTGTATTATAACTATAGATCTTAAGCGATGTTTGTCGATTAGAGAAACTCCCACAACAATATTTTGTATTTTTATATACATCAGAAATATTTGTATTTTCAAATACAAACAGAGTTCATATTGTATCTTTGCATACATACATAGTTATTATTGTATTTCTAAATACATAGAGTTGAAAACCATGTTTTAAAGCTTTTCTTTATAGTGCATTTATTTACGCTGCTTTATATTGAAATCAGTTGAGTTGAGCCAGGTAAATTCTTCATTTCCTTTCAAGCTTATGTCTTGTTTTAGATTTCCCCTCGCATACTTGTACATTTAATGTACTGATGCCAGTTGGCCTGCATCTTATTATGATGCAGACACATGTAACCAGGGTCAGCATCCAGCGCCTCGTTGATTCAGTTGAGCACTCAGAGTCAGTTGGTAAGCCTCCTAGATTTCCGAAGGATCCGTTTTATTGCTTTCAGTATTTTAGTTCATTAGGATGTTTTGAGTCTTGTCCCGACGTCCATCTTAGTTGTTTAGAGGCTTCATAGACAGAGTTAGTTGATGTTAGTACATGAGTCTTTACTTTCTTTTTTTCAGTTAAGTTAAGACTTTAGTTTCCACTTTCGCAGTAAATGTTATTTATTACATTCTAAGTTATTTTGAGCAGTTAAGTTTACTTGTTCAAAAAGTATTTATTTTGAGTAAAGTCTTTCGCTGAGTAAGTAACGTAGACCAAGGGTTCGCTTAGGGCCAGCAATGGTTCTCGAGTGGCAGTCCCGCCCAGGTGTAGGCTCGGGGCGTGACAACGCATCTGCACGACATACTTTGTAACACCCCGTATCCGAAATAGACCAATATGCAGATTTTGAGAAGTTACAGGTGCAACCCACGATTGCCATCCACGGACCGTAGGTCAGACCACGGCCCGTGCTGGTGGTCTGTGGTTCACCACTGCAACCCCTCCCTTGCCAAGCTCAGATAAATGGGCTAAGTCTCGACCCACAGATACACTCACGGTTCGTAGGTCAGACCATGGTCCGTGGTCTGTGTCCATGGATCGGGGCCTCCTTTACCCAGACTCTGATGCAAACGATAGCCAACCAGCATGGACCGTCATTCGATCCATAGTCCGTAGGTCTGACCGTAGATGAGGGTCAGCAGCCAGTTAGATGAAAATTATTGATGGGTCAACTTCACATGGTCATAAATCTTAGCACAAAATTAATTATGTATCCCATGACCTATGATATAATAGATAATTGAATCCTCTTTCCAACGCCACCGAGTTTGCTAAAATCCGACCTTCGAGTAAAAGTTATGCTTATTTAGTTGAAGCCCTATCAGGCAGAGTTGATCGACGACCCCAATCTACGGACCATCTATTGACCTACGGCCCGTAGGGCCAATCCATTGCTCACTCCGACAACAATTAAGTCAGGGGTCTTTTGGTCTTTTCCAATTTCGTTGGACCCCTAAGATACGTCGTTTAGACCCTAAATCAAGATGTTTTAGTCAGTTTAAGCCTAGAAACATAACTAGAACTTGCCTTAGTCAAAATCATTAATCAAAACTTAGAAAATTAGAAGCAAGAGAGGACAAAAAGGTCAAGAACCCTAGTTCAAGAACGCAGCAAGGTTCCATCAGTTCCAGCCCCGAAATTGAAAGATATCTCCGTAGCATTCGTCACCAAGTATGTGGGATTTCACTAGTGGGTTCCTTTCACCCATTAGATCCCTAGAATTCAGTCAAATTCTTGATACCATGATTATGAATAAACCTAGGGTTTCTAGAATTACAGCAGATCATCATGAATTAGTTAGTTAAATATTCCAAATCAGATTATCATGTTATTACATC
>NW_006239035.1:172154-194814 GCF_000226075.1 Solanum tuberosum
GGATTTTCTTGTCAACTGCCCAACTTTCAAAGGCCATGACTTGCTCATACGAACTCGGAATTGAGAAAACTTGGTGGCGTTGGAAAGATCATTCCACAAGCTTCACAACCATAACTGGAACTACTCCTAACGCATCCTGAGCTAGAAGTTATGACTGCTCAAAGTTGGCCAAAAATCACTGATTTCCACACTTAGCCAAATCTTCCAGATTTTTAAATCCTTTCCAAAATTGAAAATTTTCGAATTCTAAGCCTCTTCTTAGCTATTTCAAATTGCCGGATGTTACAGCTACATCTTCCCGTGATGTAGGTCAAGGTTCTCAGCATCCAGATCACGCTTAGATCGGTTCCCAATCTCCAGTTCAGTAGAATCAGTGGTGAGTCCTTATTCTCCGAGGACAATAGTCATGAGTTTCTTTTCAGTAATTTAGTCCTTCAGTTTTAGTTTTGCTAGACTTAGCTGGGGCCTGTCCCAGCATTTCTTGTAAGTTAGAGGCTATTTTCAGACATAGTTAGATTCAACTTTGTATTGAGTTAATATCTTCTTTGTATTAAACTCATCAGTTTTCATTTATCTCAGTTATAGTATATGGGTATTCCCCATTTTTTTCATTTTATTTATGATTTAGCTTCCGCATCAGTTTATTATCTTTAGTATGCTCATGATCATGCGAGCAGGATTAGCTTGGGATCACTTGTGGTCCTAGGTCCCGTATCCTTGTCTCGAGGGTAGTCTTGGGGCGTGACATATTTGATGGGGCGTGGTTCTCTAGACAGCCCGTGAAGGCCTTCTATAGAGTCAATTCGGCAGTTTTAAGTTTTGGTCGTTCCAGTCTTTTCCCAAATATTTTCACTCAACAGTACATGGTTTTACCTCTACACAAAGCCCTATATAATAATTTTTACCCCTAAAATCATCCAATTCAATTCATTCTCTCAAATTCTCTAAAAAAGATCAAGTCATCCTCTCAAATATTTCTCTCTCTAAGGAAGAAGAAGAAGAAAAAAAAGAAGAAGAAGAAGAAGTGATCAAGTTAGGGTTTCAAGATCAAGTCTCCAAATTCACCAATTTGCTTGAGGGCATTGAACTCCAAGGTATGATAATGCTCACCTATGGAGCTCTTTCCTCCACACGGTTCCTAAATTCTCCAATTTACAAGTTAGAAGTCTCCAATTGAAGTTAGGATTTTCTTCCATATCATGGGATCCTTTCAATATTGATTCAATTGATTGTTTTATGAACTATTATGCATGAATTGAGATAATTCCATGTTTTAAAGATGAGTCCCCATGAACCCATTCATAACCTATGTTTTCTAAGCTATGATGATATAATATGAGTTTTGAACTATGAAAGATGAGTTTATGAAGATATGCATGTTCTTTATGAAGTTGATGAAAATGATTTAAGTTGCTTTGAGAGTAAAGCATAAATGTTGTTGTTGTTGTGAAAGGATTTCTCCCATACTATTCAATACATGAATGTGAAAGGCTTTTCTCAAATAAGGATTCTTAGAGTTGAAAGGTTTTCTCAACTAAAATTTGAATCAAGTTTTAGGAGCTATTCTAATGAAACCTAGCTTAGATTGACTACTTGATGTGCCTTCCATGAATGATAAGACAAGTTAAGATTATGACTATTCTATATGAATTATGCTTAGCACCGAGAGGATATTAAGATGGAAGCTCTCATGTAGCTAGAGGTTGTGTTTCTAGTAGAAATCTACTTATCCTATACCTATGTACCACCATAGGATGATTTTCTTAGATAGACGATGATTGTCCTAGATAGACATTATCTAGTGGATTCACGTATGCTAGAAATAAAGGTTTTTACCTTGGCAAGTAAGGACACCTCTTTTCGGTGTGGGGAAGACACCGGATTCCATGTTATAGCTCACATGGTCGCTATGTCAGTTAAGGCTACTTCCCACAATAATGGTGAACTAAGGTTAATTCAAAAAGTATCTTACAAGTGTTTAAAGATGAATTTTACTTGCATTGACCAAGATTGCGATTATGTTTTCTAACCTCTTATCTTATGGTTTTAACTTGGTATTTGCATGTCATGAAAGGTCCTTTTTAGCATGATTTTATAACTCTATTCATAACTATCATACTTGGTAAATTTTAGTATTAAGTCATACTCTTACCTACATTGTATCAGAAATGTAGGGTCCAATGCTTCGATTCCACATCCCTGTGGCTAATGATCACCTCTAGTAGTTTTTAGAAGTGGTGAGTCCTCATGTTGCGAGGAACGAACCTTTTGTTGCTTATTGTATTTACTTTTCAGATGTTGTATTTGATTATAGGTTACGTCTCGATCACTCTTGATGTAATAGCTGGCTTTTTAGACTATGTAGACTTCCACGTCATTTTTGACAAACTCTTTATGATATAAATTGTCTTTTAAACTCTTAAAATCTATTATCTAAGTGTCTTGTGTAGGGCCTTTCGGGGTCCTATGCACTATGTTACGTCTAGGGTCTACTTTGGATCATGACAAACTTGGTATTCAGAGCACAAGGTTTAGAAAGGTCCTAGGATGTCTCATAATCCACGTCGAGTAGAGTTTTGTTCACGAGTGTGAAGTGTGCCACATTTATGAATAAAAATCTATAAAATGATTAGGAAACTCCACTTCTTTCATTACTCTAAGTCGTGCGATAGAGTGCACCTCTACATGTCCTTTCTCCTAATCCCTATCCAAAAACTTTCCAGGATATGGCCCCTCGAAGAGCATACGTTAGGAGGAATGCGAATGAGAATGTGGAACAAGAATCTCCTTCTCAAGCTCCTCAAGTTTTGGTCGATGCTTTTGTCGAGCAAATGACTAATGCGGAGTTTAGAGATGTTTTTCAAGTACTGGCTCAAGCCATGAAGAATCAATCCAATATGGAGGTTATGGTCCACATGAACCCAAATGTGGGTATAACGGCATCTAGAGTAAGGGACTTCACTAGAATGAATCCCCCAGAGTTTCATGGTTCCACGGTTGAGGAAGATCCTCAAGAGTTAATTGATGAAGTGTATAAGGTGTTGATAATCACGGGAGTGACACCGGTGGAAAAGGCAAAATTGGTCGCTTACTAACTTAAGGGTGTTTCTCAAGTTTGGTTCAACCAATGGAAGAAAGGGAGGGAAGATGATGCAGGTCCTCTCGATTGGGAAAAGTTTAAGGTTGCTTTCCTTGATAGGTTCTTTCCCCTTGAGATGAGGGAGGCAAAAGTACTTGAAATCATCAACATTCATCAAGGAAACATGAGTGTGAAGGAATATGCTTTGAAGTTCACACAATTTTCTAAGTATGCTCCTACTATGGTTACCACCCCTAGGGCAAGGATGAGAAAGTTTGTGCTGGGAGTGTCCGAGATGGTATTCAAAGATTGTCGTACCGCCATGCTTGTCAATGATATGGACATTTCTCGTCTAATGGTACATGCTCAACAAATAGAAGAAGATAAACTTAAGGGAAGATCTAGAGAGATAATTAAGGCAAGGACCGGTGATAGTGACTTTTCACATTCAAGGTCCGATGGACATAGTCGTTCTAGGTTTCATGAAAGGTTTTCCAGTCAAGGCTCCTCGAATGTTTCTTCTAGATTCAACAAATATAGGGTGTCTAACCCTAAACTTCAAGAAGGAAATGGTAGTGGATTTTCATTGTCTAGTTGTGCTAAGTGTGGAAAGAAGCATGAGGGTAAATGCTTAGCTAGTATGGATGGTTGCTATGGTTGTGGTAAGAGTGGCCATAAGATAAGGGATTGTCCAACACTTACACCTAAGGGAGGAGAAGGTAGCAACTCCGCCTAGTGGTTCGGGTTCAAGTGCTCTAAATCTAAACAAATTTTATGCACTCCCGACTCGCCAAGAGTAAGAGGGTTCTCCCGATGTGGTTATCGGTATGGTGAAAGTCTTTCATCTAGATATTAATGCTTTGCTTGATCCAGGTGCTACCTTGTATTTTGTGACACCATATGAGGCTATAAGATTTGATATTCTTCCGGATGTGTTGTTAGACCCATTTTCTGTCTCTACTCTTATGGGTGAATCTATTGAGGCTAAGAGAGTCTATAGAAATAGTCCTATTTCCTTATCCCATAGAGTTACTCATGTTGATCTTGTAGAGCTTGATATGCTAGATTTTGATGTCATTCTTGGTATGGACTGGTTGCATTTTTGTTATGCTTCTATTGATTGTAGAACCCGAGTGGTCAAGTTTTAGTTTTCGAATGAGCCTATCCTAGAGTGGGAAGGAGGAAATTATGTGTCGAAAGGTCGGTTTGTTTCTTGTCTTAAAGCAAGAAAGATGATTCCTAGGGGTTGCATATACCATTTAGTTCGGGTGAGGGATATGGATTCTGAAACCCCTACTCTTGAGTCGATCCTCGTTGTAAATTAGTTTACTTAAGTGTTTCCTGATAATATACCCAAAATTCCTCCCGAAAGGGGAAAAAATTTGGTATTGACCTTCTCCTAGAAATGCAACCTATCTCTATTCCATCTTACCGAATGGCTCCGGCAGAACTTAAGAAATTGAAAGACCAATTGAAATATTTGTTTGATAAGAGTTTCATCCGACCGAGTGTCTTTCCATTGGGTGCTCCAGCTTTTTTGTTCGAAAGAAAGATGGCTCGCTTTGTATGTTTATCGATTACTGTCAATTGAACAAGGTTACCATTAAGAATAAGCATTCTCTCCCAAGGATAGATGATTTGTTTTACCAACTACAAGGAGCAAGTTACTTCTCTAAGATTAACCTCCGATCGAATTATCACCAATTGAGGGTGAAAGAGGATGATATTCCAAAAAATACTTTTCGAACTCGATATGGTCATTATGAGCTTTTGATGATGTCCTTTTGCTTGACTAATGCTTTGGCCGCTTTTATGGATTTGATGAATATGGTGTTTAGGCAATACCTTGACATGTCTGTGATTGTGTTCATTGATGATATATTGATCTATTCAAAGAGTGAGGACGAGCATACCTATAATTTGAGGATTGTATTGCAAGTCCTCAAGGACCAATAACTCTTTGCAAAGTTTAGTAAATGTGAGTTTTGGGTTAAGTTCGTGGCTTTTGTTGGTCACATTTTGTTTTGGAAAGGGTATTAAGGTAGATCCTAAGAAGAAGAATGTGGTAAATAGTTGGCCTAGACCTCTATCCCCTCTGAATATTAGAAGTTTCTTGGGTTTTATCCAATTACTATAGAAGGTTTGTGGAAGGGTTTTCATCGATTGCCTCTCTATTGACGACATTGACTTAAAAGAAAGCCAATTTTTTATTGTCAGAATCTTGTGAAAAGAGTTTTCAGAATTGAAAGATAGACTTATTTCCGTTGCGGTGTTGACTTTACCGGAAGGAACTAATGGGTTTATTGTTTATTGTGATGCTTCAAGAATTGGGTTCAGAGGTGTCCTTATGCAAAATGGGAAAGTCATTGCCTATGACTGAAGGCAACTTAAGGTGCACGGAAAGAACTATCCTACCCATGATTTAGAACTTGCGACAGTTGTGTTTACTTTGGAAATTTGGAGGCATTACTTATATGGTGTTCATGTCGATGTCCTTACCGACAATAAAAGTTTGCAATATGTGTATAAACAGAAGGATCTAAATCTTTGCCTACGAAGGTGACTTGAGTTACTAAAGTATTATGATATGAGTGTTCTCTATCACCCTGGTAAAACAAATATGGTGGTGAATACTCTTAGTCGATTGTCAATGGGTAGTGTTGCTCATGTAGAGGATAGCAAGAAGGAATTAGTTTGAGATGTTCATAGATTGTCCCGAATGGGTGTCCGATTGTTAGACTTTACCAAATGTGGTGTAGTGGTTCATAATCGTCTTTTGTAGTGGATGTGAAAGCCAAGCAAGTTCTTGATCCGACTTTGGTTGAATTGAAGGAAGTGGTGCTTAAAAAGTCTAAGGGGGAGATGGTGTGCTACTTTATCAAGGTCGTTTGTGTGTTCTCAATGTAGATGATTTGAGAGTACTGATCTTATCAGAAACCCATAGTTCTCGATATTCCAATCACCTGGGAGCCACAAAGATGTATCGTGACTTACGAGAAGTCTATTGGTGGAATGGGATGAAGAATGATATCGCAGAATTTGTGGCTAAATGTCCAAATTGCCAACAAGTGAAAGTTGAGCATCAAAAGTTGGGAGGTTTGTCCTGAGACATCAGTATTCCTACTTGGAAGTGTACAAATGTGAATATGGACTTTGTTGTTGGTTTACCCCGCAACCGGTGGCAACTTGACTCGATAGGGGTTATAGTAGATCGTGTGATGAAATCGGCTCATTTCATTGTCGTCAAGGTTTCTTATTCGACGGAGGACTTTGCTAAGTTGTACTTAAGGGAAATGGTTATGTTGCATGGAGTACCCTTTTCCATTATCTCTGATCGTGGTACCCAATTCACTTCTCAGTTTTGGAAATCCTTCCAAAAGGGTCTTGGTACTCGTGTTAAACTTAGCACGACCTTTCATCCTCAAACTGATGGGCAAGCGGAGCATACTATCCAAACATTGGAAGATATGATGAGAGCGTGTGTAATTGACTTCAAAGGTAATTAGGATGATCCCTTGCCTTTGATTGAATTTGCATATAATAATAGATATCACTCAAGTATTAGTATGGCTCCATTTGAGGCTCTATATGGTTGGAGGTATAAATCTCCTATAGGTTGGTTTGAAGTGGGTGAATTTGTGTTGATAGGTCCCGAGTTGGTACATTTGGCCATGGAGAAAGTTTGACTTATTAGAGAAAGGTTGAAAATGGCTCAAAGTCGACAAAAGTCCTTTGCCAATGTTAGAAGAAGAGATCTTGAGTTCAATGATAATGATTAGATCTACTTGAAAATTTCACCCATGAAGGGTGTAATGAGATCTGGAAAGAAAGGGAAGCTTAGTCCCTGTTAAGTGGGCCCATATCGGATTTCGAGGCATGTTGGTAAGGTTGCTTATGAACTTGAATTGCCTAATGACTTGGCATCGGCGCACCCAGTTTTATATGTCTCTTTGTTGAATAAATGTGTTGGTGATCCGACATATATAGTACCATTGGAGAGTCTTGGCATAAATGATAGCCTTACTTATGAAGAAGTTCCAGTTAAGATCTTGGACCGACAAGTTCGGAAGTTGAGAAATAAAGAATTTTCTTCAGTTAAGGTTCTTTGGAGGAATTTGTTAGTTGAGAGTGCTACTTGGGAGGCTGAGGCCGATATGATATCCCATTATCCTCATCTCTTTCCTTTTGTTCCTACTCTAGCTTGAGGTATTTAGTTCCTCATGGTTCACTCTTTTGGTTTCACATGTCTTAGATATTCCCATGATTTCTCATTTATGTATGTTCCTGAAAAACTTGATTTTATAGAAAAATGAGTTAGTTTGATTGATTTCTTCATGTTTATGTGCATTTGAGTATGAGTTGCATATATACCTTATGAAATGATGTTTTGAACATGCTTTAGCTTGGAGTTGAAGTTTCCTCCTCAAATATGCGCATTTATATAATTGCATTCATGTTGGGCTTCTAGGTCTAGTACCTACCTTCCTTATGATGTTTTGAATATCATTCGAGGACGAATGTTTCCAAGGGGGAGATATTGTAAAACCTTGGATTAGATAAAGGCTAGAAAGGAGTCAAACGGGCCTGTGAAGAACTTAGACCATGGAACCTTCCACAGAGCCCTAAACAAGTCGTGTAGGGGACCACGGTCCGTTTGGTTGCTCGTGGCAAGTTCACAGAACTTACCCCAGGCAGGTGTCTGTAACACCTCGATCTTAGAAAGAGATACTTTTAGAAAGAACTACATTCGAAAGAGCTAATTTGATATTTGGCAAGTTATGCTTAAGTTTTGAGTTTTCGGTCAACTTCAACGGCCATAACATTCAGTACAAGATGAGTTAGGTAGCCCATAAGATATCAAATGAAAGCTCTTTGAATCCTCTTTCTAACGCCACCGAGTTTGCTAAGTCTCGAATTCGCATGAGGGAGATCTGCCCGTTTGAAGTTAGCCTGTCCAGTTAAGAAAATTTACCCAAATTAATTAGGGGTATTTGGTGTTTTCCTTACCCCATCAGCTTAAAACGTTTTAGTAATATTTTAGGGGTCAAAAATGATTTGGGTCAGTTTTCACAATCCTAAATACTCTTAGGGTTTTGAGAAGAGTTCAAGGAGAGGAAAAAAGTAGAAAAGGAAGAACGATCAAGGTTTTTGCGAATCGAGGATTTGTTTCGCCAAATTAAGGTATGTGAGTTCTCATAGTGTTGGATTCGTTCACCCACACACCAATCATGTGATTTTATCCGTAATTTCATTCTTGAGGTTGAATGACTTGAGCTCTTTAAGAGTTTCTTGAAGTTTTGTTCTTAAATTATTAATGATGAGTTTGATAAGTACTTGAGATGAATGTTAGGAGTTGAGGGTTGTTTTTGAGTAGATTTTCGTGTACTTATGTTGGGTATTCGAACCTAAGTGAGTTGGGAAGAAACCATTCGATTCTAGACGAATTAGGGCAAAAAATCGAAGAAGAAAATTCATCGGAATATTCTGGGGAGTGGTTGTGGTGGCACGCCCCAGATGCACCAAGGCAGCTGGGGAGGTGTGCCAGCAGTGCACCAAAAAGAGCTCTCTGAAATTTAGGGGCTGGCACCCCGCTCTAACAGTGCACCAGGGTCGCCTGCCCCCACCCTTTTTCCGTCATTTTCTCTGTCTAAGTCCTTTTAAAGTATACCTTTACTCCCTTTTGATTCTAACTACTCTAAAATACATCTAAACATCTAGAGACCCTTCATAACATGAATCATAACTCTTGAATTCATAATTCAAATTCAAGGTAAAGTTAAGAATAAAGTCTTGAGAGTTCTTTCGAGTCATTTTGAGAAGTCTTTTACAATCCTTTAAAACTTGTTTTAAGACTTGAGTACTTGAGTTTGAGGATGAGGAGAGTTGAGTTTCATTTTTTTAAAATGAATATTTTGGAACTAAGTATTCCCATGAGTAAATGTTTTTACATTTAAAATGAGAGGAAACATCGATTTCCAAATGAGTTCATGAGGAGTTTTTGAGTATAATATCTTTTAAGAGAACCTTTTGAGTAATAATCTCAAACCTTGAGGATGAGGAAATTACATATGAGCTGAGTATATTTGTAGGAGTAGTATTGAGCATCGAATTGGGGACGAGTTCATACAACTAAAAGTCGTCATAAACCATGTAGCCAACTTGGGTATAAATGATCATACTTTTTAGATGGCTCCTTATTGATTTTTAAGCATAGCTTACTAGATCCACTTAGTTGAGGAGTTTTATACCCCGACAAGGTATAGGACAATTCTGGCAGCGTGGGCGAGATGTTATATCATCACATAGCTCATAGTGATGGTTGTCAGTTAGAGAATCTCCCAAATCGAGTTATTTTTGTATCTTTACATACAAACTGAGTTATTATTGTATATTTAAATACATTGAGTTGTTACCTACTGTTTTAAATGCTTTATATAAACTACATCTTTATTGTCATTTTTATACTACATTGAGTTGAGTATCCATGAGTTGAGGTTGAGTTGAGGTGAGTATGTTACCTTCTTTCCAAGTTCAAGCTTTTATGTTATGTTCAGTGTTACCCTTACATGCTCGTACATTCAATATACTGATGCTATTTGGCCGGCATCATTTCATGATGCAGTTACAGGAGATCAAGGTCATCAACAGACGCTTCGTTGATACCACTTGCAGTTCCAAAGTTGTTTGGTGAGCCTCCTTGCTTTCAGAGGATCTCTTATTTATTTTCGTTATTCCAGTTTTGTTAGAATGATCGGGGTTCTTGTCCCGACATCCCTCATAGTATTAGAGGCTTCATAGATGAACAACAGTATTTGAGGAGTCTTTCTTTCATTTCTCTTGTTAATGTTTTAAAGACCGTGAGTTGAACACTTAAGTTCATTTGAGTATTTTGATTTAGCTACTTTATTTATATGAGTTGAGTTGTTTGTGTGATTCTATTTCACTTAAGTAAGTCTTCCACTGAGAGTTGAGCCAGGCCAAGGGTTCGCTTGGGGCCTGTAATGATTCTCGAGTGCCGGCCACGTCTAGAGTGTAGGCTCGGGGAGTGACAGTTTCCCTCACATAGACGCCTAGACGGCCCGTGGTGAGGTTAACGGACCGTCGAAGGGGTAATCAAGTAGCCTACGTAGAAGGGGTTTCTCCCCTAGTCACTTGTTAAGTTCCACAGATGTCTAAACGACCCGTGAAGCTTCACACAAATCGTGAAGTCATCGTGAATGGGGTTTATCAGATTTAGTGTTTAGCGTCAACTTCAAACGATCACATCTTTTATGACAAAATGAATTAGGAGGCCCATGACCTATAAAATTAAAGTTCTCTGAGTCCTCTTTCCAACGCCACCAAATTTGCCTAATTCCAAGATCGGGGTAATAAGTTATGCCTGAAATAGTGAAGCCCTGTCGGGTAGAGCATCTTCACGACCCACTTGACGGGCCGTGGTGCTCTAGACGGCCCATGAAGGCCTTTTAGAGAGTCAATTTAGCAGTTTTAAGTCGGGGTCGTTCCGGTCATTTCCCAATTATTTTAACTCAACACTACATCATTTTACCTTCTTCCCAAAGCCCTGTATAATGATTTTTACCCCCAAAATCATCCAATTCAATTCATTCTCTCAAATTTCCAAACAACAAACTCTATAAATGTATAATAAAAATTCAAAGTTTTATTTTGATTTGAAAGAGGGTTCATTTTAAGTTAATTCACAATTTAATTTAACTTATAAATGTACCATATGTTATAAATGTAATAAAACTTATGCTAACGGTACAAGTATGTCTTTCTTTTTTAAATATTTTGTTTAGTCAAACATCCATTAAATAAAATGAATACTTAACATGTGATATCATATTACATATATATTTATTTTACACCAAGCCTTCCTTAAATCATAAATTTCAAACAACAAACTCTATCATGACATTTATTACTCTCCACACCAATAAAAAGCAAGAAAATTACATTAAATATTCACAACCCAACTATCAAACTCCAACAACTATATAAAGAGAAAAGGTCACACTATTTTTTTCACACTTCAATACTTCGCCCTTTTATTTTTATTTTTAAAACAAAGAATAAAGCTCGCTTCTCTCTTCAAAAGCCAAAAAAATCCTCTTTTTATCCTTTGCTATGTCGATTGCCACATTGTGGAACCCTAGAATTCTCAAAGATTTAATAAAACTGTTGATGATGACATGGTAGATTGGTAGATACTCGAGCCCGTTACTACTATTACTATTATTAGTACTCTTTGACAATTTTGATGATGCCACTTCAAGAATTGAACTAGTTTCTTCCTAATAAGGATCCATCAAATCCATAGGTGTTATAACATATGAGTCATTAAATGGTAAAGACTCGACCCCGTTACTTCTAGTACTATTATTACTCTTTGACAAAGTTGATAATGACCCTTCCAGAATTGAACTAGTTTTTTTCCCATAAGCATCCATCTAGTTTCTAGGCCTTCAATCACTTTATGAATGACTCATGTGTTTTAATGCCTATGAATTCGATGGATCCTTAAGAGGAAAAAATAATTCAATTCTTGAAGTGTCATCATCAACATTGTCAAAGAGTAATAATTGTACTAGAAGTAACGGGGTCAAGTCTCTACCATTTAATGACTCATGTGTTATAACACCTATGGATTCGATGGATCCTTACGAGGAAGAAACTAGTTCAATTCTTGACGTGGCATCATCAAAATTGTCAAAGAGTACTTCTAATAGTAATAGTAGTAACAGGCTCGAGTATCTACCAATCTACATGTAATCATCAACATTCTTGTTAAATCTTTGAGAGTTGTAGGGTTTCCACAATGTGGCAATTGACATAACAAAGCAGAAAAAGAGGATTTTTTTTGGCTTTTAAAGAGGAAGAGTGCTTCATTTTTTTAAAAAGAAAAAATAAAGGGGGGAAGTATTGAAGTGTGAAAAAAAATAGTGTGACCTTTTCTCTTTATATAGTTGTTGGAGTTTGATGGTTGGATTGTGAATAATTAATGTAATTTTCCTAATTTTTTATTTGTGTGGAGAGCAATAAATATCATGATAGAGTTTGTTGTTTGGAATATATGATTTAAGGAAGGTTTGTTGTAAAATAAATATATATGTAATATGATATCACATGTTAAATATTAATTTTATTTAATTGATGTTTGACGAAACAAAATATTTAAAAAAGAAAGATATATTTTTACCATTAGCATAAGTTTTACTACATTTATGATATATGCTACATTTATAAGTGAAATTTAGTTGTGAATTGACTTAAAATGAACCCTCTTTCATATCAAAATAAAAGTTCGAATTTTTCTTGGACTCCAAATTAATTAAAGCCTCTCAATCTACATTGTTGTTGGGTTGTGTGACAAATATAATTGTAAAGATTTTATTACAGTAATTTTATTAAATAGACCTAGTCAACTAGTTAGCCCTTTTAATTAGGAGTTGAATTCTATTTGCATTTTGAATAAATAGTCTTTTATATACTTTAAGAGTTTGGTAATTTCAACAGATCTTTTTGTTTAATTTTAGGTTTAGAAGTTGTACTTTAATTATAAATTGTAATCTCAGACTGCAGTGAAAATATATCAATCTTTCAACGTTATTCCATAAGCTTTCTTTCTTGTTTTTTGTTCTTAGCTTTTCACGAATGACTCCATCTGTTTTTAATGGTGAAAAATATCAATTATGGGTTGTGTGAATGGAAACTTACTCGGAGACTCTTAATCTTTGGAAAGCTGTGGAAGTGGATTATGAAATTAATCCACTGCCAAAACATTCCACCATAACTAAAATCAAGAGTCACAAGAAATATTTTTATGATTATTATAAATAAAAATCCACTAGACCACTTTTTAGTGGTATAAATTTGCTTTGAAAAAATAGTCACAAGAAAGAGAAAATCACGAAGTCTAAGGCGAAGGCAACTCTGTTTGCTGTTGTTTCAACAATTATTTTCAAAAGAATTATGTCACTCACATTACCAAAAAAAATTGGGATTATATGAAGAAAGACTATTCTAGAGATGAAAGAATTCGATGAATGCAAATATTGAATTTAATAAGAGAGTTTGAGAGAAATCAAAGAATACATAGACAGGTTGCTTGGAATTGTGAACAAGATAAAATTATTAGGCACTGAATATAAAGATTCAAGAATTATTGAAATAAATCGTGTTCCAGCACCCGAAAGATATGAATCATGTATAACTACCTTAGAAAATACACATGATCAAACCAAGATAACCTTGGCATAGTTGTTAAATTCTTTGCAAGCACATGAGCAAAGAAGATTTATGAGGCAAGATGCTATCATTGAAGGAGCCTTCACAGCTAGCTATAAAACTCACAGCAGGGGTAAAAATTTGAAAAATCACCCACCTTATGAGCACTATGGAAAAATGGGTCATTGGAGTCGGAGTCGGAGTCGGAGTCCGAGGAGAAATGGTGACAAGATTCGTGTTGAAGGAAAAGGAAGTGTTTTCATCAAAATAGGTTCAGGAAAAAAGGCAGTTTCAAATGTTCTTTATGTACCTGATATTAATCAAAACATGTTGAGGATTTATCAGTTGATAGAAAAAAGATACAAAGTATCTTTTGACGATAATTATTGCTTTATCAATGACGGTGCTGGAAAGAAAGTCTTAAATATTAAGATGAGAGGTAAACATTTTTTATTTGACCTAATGGAAGATGTTTCTGTAGAAAATGAAAAAGATCACAGGCTGGAAAAATTAGAAGATGATCCTATAATTGTAAAAGCACAAGCGAAATATGAACATGTTAGGTTTAAAGGAGCTTTTAATATTCCTAAAGGAATTAAAGCAATGGAAGAGTTACCTATGTTTCAAGAAAATAAAATGGGTAAGTTTAAATTCAAGATGCAAATGAAGCAGGAAGACATTTTAAAAAGATTTAGTACTCAATGGTTGCATTCATTTTCACTTTCAGATATCAAGGGTTGAGACTCCAAGATAGAAGAGCAAAATTTTGCAATTCCTAAAGCAGTGTTGAAAATTTTCTTCAGAATCGTAAAGTTTTTACTGCAGTATTTTTATTCAAATGGACCTACTCAACTAGTTAGCCTTTTAAATTCTATTTGAATTTTAAATAAATATTATTTTATAGACTTTTGGAGTTTGGTACTTTTAGAATATCTTTTTGCTTAATTTTAGGTTTAGAAGTTGTAGTTTTATTATAAATTATATTCTTAGACGGTAGTGAAAATATATCAATCTTCCAATGTTAATTCATAAACTTTCTTTCTTGTTGTTATTCTTTTCCTGCAATTTCTTCTCTTCTAAAACCAGTAGGAAGGATTTCGTAAATATCTTAAAATTTTAATACTATAACTTTTATCCAAGATTTAGAAAATCACAACACATAGGATAAAAAATTTCCCTCTTTTCGTCCCCAAATGTTCACATACTAATACCAAAAAGGTGAATTATGGAATAGGAGTAGATCTCTAAATTGAAGAGCAGTACAAATTTTTAACCGTCAATCGCAAAAAAAAAGAATGAAGCAATTTTAATGAATTTACAACATGCTTATTGTTAAAATTCACAAGGGAAAGGGTTTAGGGTATTCATTTCATGAGAAAAATAGAAGCAACTTACAATTAGAATAAATTAACTGAGAGAGATGGGCAAAAGTTGAATTTTGACGCCGGAGAGCGAGTTCGTTGATGGTGGGAAAAAGTTGAGTTTTGATGCCGGAGAGCGAGTTCGATGATGGTGGGCAAAAGTTGAGTTTTGACGCCGGAGAGCGAGTTCTATGATGGTGGGCAAAATATCAACTGGGATTTAGGTTTCATTTATGTTACTTTAGTCAATTTGTGGTCTTAAAGTTGAAAATATAAACAAAAATTGAGATGTATCATTTATTACCAAAAA
Source organism: Solanum tuberosum (assembly GCF_000226075.1). Lineage (NCBI taxonomy): Eukaryota > Viridiplantae > Streptophyta > Magnoliopsida > Solanales > Solanaceae > Solanum > Solanum tuberosum. The sequence goes on from NW_006239035.1 coordinate 187,135, forward strand.
AGTATTGCGATGTATTAATAAAAGTAAGCCATAGGTACAATTACATGAATACAATCATTTGTTATACTGCCATGATTTTGTCCATAATCAATTTTTCATGTTTTATTTTATTCTCTATAACAACATTCTACCTATAACAACAATATTATTCATTATAGCAGTACACTTTGTAAAATTACCTCTCTATTATAGTCATACTCAAATATTATGTAATAATATAATATGGGTTAGTGGGTTGAAGTAGAAAAAAGTTGAGATGATATGCCTAAATGAAAATTAGGGAAAGTTAGAGAAATTTTGTATTTATTTAGCCTAATTAAGATTATCTAGGGCACTAAGAATAATTCTTATGATTTATTTGATGGCTTTTATGATGACAATAATATGTGATTTGATCCTAATAGATGCATGTATAGAAAAATTCTTACATATGCTAGTTGTATGGTGTATTTATTCGGTATATATATTGTCACTCCCGAAGGTACCTCCAGGATGCGGACACGGGACCTAGGATCACGAGTGATCTCAAGCTAACCCTGCCGGCATATCATAAGCATACTAAATATACTGAAGTCAAGAAATATTATGCGGAATCTAAATTATCATGTAAACTGAAATGATGGGGAAATACCCATAAACTATCTAAATAAAATAATCTAAGAAGAGTTCAATGACAACTGAAGATGAACTCAAAACTAAAGCTAAATCTAACTATGTCTGATATAAAACTTCTACTGACTATAAATATTGGGACCTGCCCCAGCTAGATCTAGCAAAATTGAAACTAAAGACTGAAAGTAGAATATAGACATGTCAATCGTCCTCGAAGAATGAGGACTCACCACTGATACTGCTGAACTGAAGATCGTGAACCGATATCTGCGTGATCTGGAAGCTGAGAACCTGAACCTACATCATGAGAAGATGTAGGCCATAATATGTGTTAGTACTTGAAAGGTACTGAGCATGCAGGATAAGATAGAACAATAACATAACTGAACAAAGCAATAAAGAAATGACATAATCTAAACTTGGTAAGGATACTGAACATGAACTAACTGAATGCAATGACCAAGTTTATAACAAGCTGAGATTGAATACTGAACTAATATCATGGTTGACGCAATAGAGTATGACGGAACTATGGGAGCTACTAATAACCAACATAAAACCACATGAGCTAAATGTGGAGTCTGATGTATACGCCCCATCGAGAGGACCCAATATACCCTGCCAAAGGTATAAAGGCATGACTGGCGTGATCAGTAAAATATTGCCCACATAGGGGACTTACAACCTATAGGGTACGTAGTTCTGGGACTTGCGGGTGACTGATCCTAGTCCACTCGGTATGAAGTCTACTCCCAACTGATTATTTAATTTAGCAATTTATAACTGAAATGATGTGAATTCTGGATAGCTCAAATACTGACATGCTAACTAAAAATGGAACATTAATGTACTGATAATGAAACATTTATAACTGGAGCATGTATAACTGAATAATCTGACCTAGCATGTGCAATTCATGAACTAAAAGAACTACATAGCTAGGGTTCTGAAATTACGAAGGAATTTATACTAAAACATACTAAAAATCATGATAAACTGATTAGGAACATTAAAGTAACTATTTCATAGTAATCTACTAAAATTCTAGAAACCCTAGGTCTTAGTTGATAATAAGGGAATCAAGAATCTAACTAAATTCTAGGGACCTGCTGGGTGAAAGGAATCCATTAGTGAAATCCCACATACCTGGTGACAAATTTCACGGAGAAATTATTCAATTTCAGTGCTGGAACTGATGGAACCTTGTTGCGTTCTTGAACTAGGGTTCTTGACATCTTTCTCCTCTTACGTTCTAAATTCTATGTTTCTTTGATGAATGATATGACTTAGGTAAGGTCTAATTATGTTTCTAGGCTAAAACTGACCAAAACTACGTAGTTTAGGGGTTAAACAACGTAGTTTAGGGGTCCAACGCATAGGGAAAAGACCAAACGACCCCTAACTTAACTGCTGTTGGGGTCATCGATGGACCAGACCGATGGACCGTGGATTGACCGACGGTCCGTGCTGGTCGGTCGTCGGTCGCGACTGAGGCTGGAATTTGGGGGATCGATCCACGGTCCGTGGTGTGGCGTACGGTCCGTAGGTCCGGTTGTGGGTCGACACTTAGAGGATTTTTTTGGGGCTTTTTAGGGAGGGATACAAGTGGCCATCCACGGACCACTAGCACAGACCGTGGGTCACCCTATGTTCTGTGGGTGGCAACCGTGGGTTGCACATGTAGCTTCTGAAAATATGCATTCTGGTAGTTCGCATACGTGGTGTTACATTATCTCTCCCTTTGGAACATTCGTCCTTGAATGAAAACTAAACTAGCTGAAAATGAAGGGAAAGAGCTGCAAACCCTACCAATAAACACTGGAAACTGATTTCTGACTGAACTAAGTTCCAAGAACATGCAAATACGCTAAAAATGCAAGTACATATTGAAGGAACAAGATACTAAGACTGAATATATGCATGAATGACTGAAAAACTGAAGAGGAACTATTACCTCAGGCTGGAGTGGAATCGGAAGGAAAGAGGTGAGGATACTTGGCCTGCTTCCAAAATAGCTCCCTCTACGGACTGACTCCTCCACAAAACCTTAATTGAAGCGACCTCTTTGTTTCTCAACCTTCTAACCTGACGATCAAGAATCTCAACTGGTACATCCTCATAAGTGAGACTATCTTTTATAGCCACACTTTCTAAAGGTACAATGGATGCTGGATCACCCACACACTTTTTCAATATCGAAATGTGGAAGACCGGATGCATTGCTGCTAAATCTGCTGGCAACTCTAACTCATAAGCCACTTTACCAATCCTTTTCAAAATCTTCTAAGGGCCTACATAAATAGGACTGAGCTTCCCTTTCTTGCCAAATCTCATCACCCCCTTCATAGGAGATACTTTCAGGAAAACTCAATCATCAACTTGGAACTCTAATTCCCTTCTCCTTACATTTGCATAAGACTTCTAGCGACTCTAGGTTGTCTAAAGTCTATCTCTAATAAGTTGCACTTTCTCCATAACATCATGAACTAAATATGGCCCTATCAAGGCTGCTTCACCTACATCAAACCAACCAACTAGAGATCTACATCTACGCCAATAAAATGCCTCATAAGGGGCCATCTGAATGCTGGAATGATAGCTATTATTGTAGGCAAACTCTATAATAGGAAGGTGATCATCCCAACTACCCTTGAAATCGATCACACAAGCTCTTAACATTTCCTCTAAGGTCTGAATGGTACGCTCTGCCTGACCATCTATCTGTGGATGAAATGTTGTGCTAAGATTAACCTGAGTACCAAGACCTTTCTGAAATGACTTCCAAAAATGAAAGGTAAACTGAGGACCTCTATCTGAAATAATAGACAAAGAAACCCCATGCAACCTGACTATCTCATTAATGTAAAGCCTGGTGTAGTCCTCCACGGACTCTGTAGTCTTAACTGCCAAAAAGCACGCAGACTTAGTAACTCTGTCAACTATCATCCAAATGGAGTCATGTTGTCTGCGAGTACGAGGTAAACCTGTAATGAAGTCCATATTGATCACTTCCCACTTCCAAGTAAGAATGTTGATCTCTTGATTCATACCTCCTGGTTTCTGATGTTCTACCTTGACTTGCTGACAACTGGGCACTTAGCCACAAAATCTGCTATATCTCTCTTTATGTCATTCCACCAAAAGACTTCCCGCAGGTCACATTACATCTTAGTGGTGCCTAGATGAATACAATACCTGGAGTTATGGGCTTCTACAAGAATATGTTGTCTCAACTCGCCCACATTAGTAACACATAATTGACCCTGATGGCGAAGCACACCATCTCCCCCTTAGGAGAAAACCTCAACTCTCTGTTGGTGAGCTGTACCTTTTAGTTGAAGCAATATCAGATCACTGACTTACTTTTCCTTAACCTCCGCTACCAATGAAGATCCTGATCCATTCTGAACTGTTACCCCACCATCTGATATGCTCATAAGACGAACTCCTAAGCGAGCAAGTCTGTGAACATCCTTTGCTAGTTCTTTTCTTTCTTCCTCAACATGTGCTACACTACCCATAGATAGTCTGCTAACGACATCTACTACTACATTGGCCTTACCATGATGGTAATGCACACTCATATGATTGTCCTTGAGGAACTCAAGCCATCTCCTTTGGCGAAGATTCAACTCTTTCTGGGTGAACACTTACTGAATGTTTTTATGGTCTATGAACACATCTACGTGAACACCATACAAGTAATGTCTCTAAATCTAAAGTGCAAATACCACGCTGCATCAACACACAACCTAGGTCGACCCTGGATGCATCACAATAGATCACATAACCGTCTGAACCCTCTGGTAGGGTCAAAACAGGAGTTGTAGTCAACCTAGTTTTTAGTTCTGCAAAGCTTTTCTCACAATCGTCTGACCACTGAAATTTGACATTTTTCTGAGTCAACTTAATCAATGGAAAGGCTATGGAGGAAAATCTTTCCACGAACCTTTTGTAATAACTTGCTATACCCAAGAAAATTTTGATATCGATAAGAGAGGTAGGTCTGGGCCATTGTTTCATTGCTTCTATTTTTTGAGAATCCACTCGGATCCATTTGCTAGATACAATATACCCAAGGAAAGTAACAGATTGCAACCAAAACTCGCAGTTGCTAAATTTAGAGAATTACTGGTAATCTTTGAGAGTTTGCAGAACAACCCTCGAATGATTCGCATATTCTTCCTCATTCCTAGAGTAAAAGAGGATATCGTCAATAAAAACGATAACGAACAAGTCCAAATACTTCTTGAACACTCTGTTAATCAAATCCATGAAATCTGCAGGAGCATTGGTTAGTCCAAATGACATAACTAAAAATTCATAATGACCATACCGAGTTCTGAAGGCTGTCTTCGGAATGTCACTATCTCTGACTCTGAGCTGATGATAATCGGATCTGAGGTCTATCTTTGAGAAATGACTAGGTCTGATGAAGACCTTATCTAGAAGGTCTTTTAACTACTCTTTCAATTCCTTATGCTTAGCTGGAGCCATTCTGTAAGGAGGAATAGAAATAGACTGGGTATCTGGAAGGAGATCAATTCAAAAGTCAATTTCCCTTCCGGGAGGAACTCCGAGAAGATCTTGTGGAAACACTTCTAGGAACTCATTCATTAGAGGAACTGACTTAAGAGTTGGAGTTTCAGAGCTTGAATCCTCAACCCGAAATAGATGATAGAGACAACCCTTAAGGATCATTTTTATGGCGTTAAGGTAAGAAATGAATCGACCCATTGATTTCACGTATCAGGACACTACTTCCAGTTCAAGTGCCAATGATCGTGAGTAGTAATATAACCCAACCAAGGGTTGGGATCGTTCCTACAGGGAGTGGTTCGTACTCAAGAATCAATAAAAAAGCATAAACATGCTCAAGTCAATTATAGCTAAAAATATTTACGAAGAAAAACATGATAAATTAAGGGATAACGCAAGTGTCAATTATCAACGGAAGGGGATTTGTAGTCAATTAGTAACTAAAAACAACAAGGAATAAGAAAATGCAAATATGGAGACGGGATTCTTGGGATGTGATAGGATTATGGGCTAAGGTAACAACCGGATAATTGTTGTTGATAGGAAATCGCTGTAAATTGGTAACTAGGCTAGACTATAGTGGGGGTAAACTTTCTCTCGAACAATTTACCTCGAATCAAATCAGTTTCTCTCGAACAGCATTTAGCGGCAATGAAGCACTGCCTTCGCCTTATTCCATTCACTCTCTCTCGTAGAATGTGTGGGAGAGGGTTTAGGATTCACTCTCTCGAGAGAATTATCCAAATGTTGTCACTGGTATGATCAAGGTCTTCGCTTTTGATGTGTATGCTTGATATACCGTGAGTTTACAGTATTTCTAATACGTTTCACTTGCAAGTTGTGTGTGTCTAAGGCCCTTTTATATTGGTTTTGATGTGTTTTTATCATGTTTTGCAGGAAAGACGTTCAGGCGCGGAAGTGTAGAGACAGCTGCAATAAATGCAGAAGAAAGGCATTCACGGAGGTGATCTACGGACCGTAGGTCCATTCACGGTCCGTAGGTGATGACCGTAGATCAGCAGGCAAGGCATGCAGGACAAATCAAGGAAATCTGACCAAGTGTGGAACCACGGCGTCTATTGACGGTCCGTAGATTGATCTACGGACCGTACTGTTGATCTGTAAAGTGATACTGCGAGGGTTCCAGTACCTGATTTTTGAAGATTCTAAGTGTGGAGCTACAGAGGGGATTGACGGACCGTAGATCGATCTACGGTCCGTACTGTTGGTCCGTCGTTTGCTTCAGAGAAGCTGATTTTTTGAAGCTAAAATATTTTCTAAGTCCTGACTGACGGAAGGGACTTACGGGACCATAGATCCATCGACGGTCCGTAAGTCGGTCTAGTGGATTGAAGACGCGTACTTGAACAAAACTTTCCTTAATTCGTTTCCCTTTTTATTTAGGATTTGTTTTCTATAAATAGGGCATGTAAACCTCGTTTTTGGGGGTTAGACATTATTATTCTAGTTTTACTTTGTGACTTTGGAGATTAAGTTACAATCCTAGCTATTGTTGATTTTCTACATTCGTTTGAAGATGTTGGCCTCAAGTTGAGATCATGGGTTTATTATTCGTTCTGCGTAAGTTCATGATTTCTTCATCTAATATCATGAATTGTGTTCTTGCTATTATGGGTAACTAAGCTTCACAACTAGGGTTGTGGGATCCATGAGCGATTAACAAAGTAGAATAGTAAATAACTAATACTTGAATAGTTTTTTGCATGCATTGATAATTCTTTCGTTTAAAAGTCTTTTTTACGAGTGCACGCGTTAGAACTCGCCTTGTTGCTACTTGCCGGATCAAGGAGGTAATCAACAAGAAAAGAATTATCAACATAGATTTAGTGTGATACTATCTAATATGGTAGTGTCGATTGGTGCGAAGTAATAACTAAGCCAAACATCGATTATGATGTCTAATATGAGGTAAATGTAAGGGTTAGTAAATTATACACACGTAGCCGGATAAAGGTGCGAGGTGAAATTCTCTAGATGCCGGATCAACGATTTGGAGATACCTAACTTATCACTTTGCATGTAACACACTAGGAAAGGATTGCGATTACTCGGATTACTGCGTTATGAGCTTGTGGGGAACACATTTACCCTAGTTAATTTTCTCATCTTGATAACAACCGAAATTGACTTCTGATTATTGATTACTTACTTAATTCTTACAATTTTTTTCACAAATTCCCCCCCCCCCTTTTATTTCTTTGTTTCTGGAAGTACTTTGGCTAATTGAATATAATTGTTGGTTAAAGTAAACTCTAAATCATTTTCCTCGTGGGATCGACCCCAACCTACAAGTTGGGTTCTTTACTTGATAACGATCGCTTATATTTCTTTAGGGAGGTGTAATTTGAGCGTATCAAATTTTGGCGTCGCTGCCGGGGAATCTGGCTTTTAGATTTATTTCTAACTACATTATTGAACGTTAGTCAAATATTTCCTAATTTTACTTTTTCTCTTTGTTTTTTGTCTCTCTTAGGTTCAGACTCTAGTGTATGCCAAGTACACGGAGCC
>NW_006239035.1:194914-195020 GCF_000226075.1 Solanum tuberosum
GGCTCTGAGTCTGCCCATCCTTCAGGATCTGAGCCTGCACATGCTGCAGGATCCAGTGCTAAATCAGCCACAGAATCTGGTGAGAATGACCAAGCAGCCTCGTCTG
>NW_006239035.1:195157-196748 GCF_000226075.1 Solanum tuberosum
AGAAAATGGCCCGAACTATTACAGAGGAGCGCAGAGTCCTCACAGGGAGCTTGCACACTGTCCCGGACATCCACCGGCTATTTCACTTTCTCAGGTGTGACAGTATGGAGCGAGACCCAGGGACGTATAGTGAGGAGATGGTGCGAGAGTTCTACTACTCATATGCCGCCATTCTCCGCGGTTCAATTACCAAAAAGTCAAAGCCCTTAGCCCAAGACCCTCTTACTTCAACTATGGTTCGGGATTGTCCGTTGGACATATCACCTGCCACCATTAGTCGTTTTCTCTATGGTCCTACCATGGGTCACTCTTGGTCTCTTAACACTTCAGAGTTTGACTACCGATGGGACATCGTACGGAGTGGTGCTTTCCATAGGAACGCGGAGCAGCGAGAGGCTGTTCTATTATGGTTGGCCAGATACATTGCTGCAGATGGCGAGCGTGCGGAATGGGTCGCCACTCCACGGTTGGGCATCCGAAGGGCCACATTAAATTTTGTGGCCAAGTTCTTCTAGCTGTTGCTAAGGAAGAGAGTGTCGTCGACAAAAGCTGATAATCAAGTCACTTGGGACAGAGCGGCCATGGTTGCAGCATTGGTAGCAGGAGTGGAGATCGACTTTGCCCGCATGCTGCTGGCAGAAATTCACGAGAGGGCTTTCAGGACCTCCACTACTTACCCCTTCCCATGTCTAATTTTTCATTTGTGCAGGGACTCTGGGGTGTCCATCTGGCATTGTGACAAATTAGTCCACCTTACAGGAGCATTGGACATCGGCCTTATTCGAGATGAGGCAAATGTGGTAGCACCTCGCAGAGAGCCCCAGATTGAGGTACCTCCCTTGGGTACCGATCTTGCAGACACAGTGGGGCAGGCACAGGGCGGTGACCCCATTATCCCAGACCACGCCGACACTGTCCCGGGCTCTTCTTTTCAGGCAGCTAGTATGGCTCCTAGTTCTTTCCGATCCACACCACAATTAGGATCTACTATCGTCCCATTAGCCAGAGTACAGAAGTTAGAGGCTCAGATGGCCACACTGCTGCAACACATCCAGCCATGGATGCAGAATTCGATAGCTGAGTCTGAGGCGAGGATAGAGGGCAGGATGGAGGGGATGATGGACCGGAAGGTCCAAGCTGTTAATAAGAGGCTTGATGCCTTCGAGTTGAGAGTTCTCGAGCGATCAGCCCCGGCTACAGATCTATCTTCTTTACAGGCTGATTTAGCCAGCCTCCGGACTGACGTTGATGCTATTCTTGCTGCACCTTCAGTTGAGACTCAGGCTGCTCCTACTGCACTGGCTGATGATACAGTGCTAGATGCTCTATTCAGTGGGACCGCCGAGGAGGAGCCTGCACCGACACATGCCAAAGGCAAGCGGCACTGTTCTCATCGCATGGAGGAAGAGAAAGCTCACAAGAGACAGCGTCGGCAGAAAAGGAGGCTAGAAGGGCCTCGATTGTAGCCGAAGAATTGGACCAGCAGAGAGTGCGTGAGCGAGTCGCAGGTGCATTGACCTCTGCCCCAGTTGCAGAGGTTCAGCCTGTTGTGAGGGACTTGGTGAGCACCACTGATGGTGCGGAGAGATTG
>NW_006239035.1:197449-197594 GCF_000226075.1 Solanum tuberosum
GTGAGAGTGATAGAGAGCACTACTGAGGGTGATATGATTGCTGATGTGGGCACTTCTGAGGGTGCCCCACTGTTGATCCAGCTGGTTCCGGAAAACCGGACCCCCCTGCTTGTTGATGATTCGCCGACGCTTTGCGCCACAGGGC
>NW_006239035.1:197739-200381 GCF_000226075.1 Solanum tuberosum
TTTTTGTTGTGGGTGGGGTAAATGGATTGTGAGTGATAGGGTGAAGTCTGAATAACCCAACTTATGAATCCTCTCTTGGGGTTTTCTTGCCTGTGTTCCTTTTTCCCAAGGGACTGTTTAGTTTTTGTTGAACCGGCATGTCTTAGGATTGTATGTGTAGAAGCGTGATACAGAATGAAGCATGATGACTTAAAAATGATACCCGTTAAATTTTGGGATGTATGTTAGAAATTATAGGCTATGATTAGTTGAATGTGCTGGTTCTGAGTATGACATGATCATGAACCAACTTGAGAGCATGACTTAAGGTGAAACTTGAACTGGGGAATATGATAACCTGATGATAGAACTATGTGCCAAGAGTGTGTGAGAATCGTTGAGTGTTCAAGCAGTTTTTGTGCAAAACTAGAACTTGTCTGGTTAGTCCTGCTAAGACAATTCAATCTAGAAGTTAGGAAGTGATCATAGGCCATTGTTCTGAAACGTCCGTAAAAATCGCCTTTAAGAAGGATCCAACCAAATGAACTAAATGCTCCCTTTGTTCCAAATAATTTGAGCCTAAAATTAAACCATTTCTTCTTAAACCCTGAACTAACTTTCCCATAATCTACTATGTTGGCCCCGGTCCCTCCTTGGACATATGCACTTCGACCTAGGCCAAAAAGTCCTAAGTTGAGGGTGGCTAATGTAAAAAGTAACTTCAAATCTTGGCCCTGACCCGACATCGGGTATTGTGTACCTCAGCTAATGGAAAATCCATAAGTTGAGGGGGGCTATGAAAAGAGGGGACTGAAAGAAAAATGGGTAGGTAAAGACTGATGATGAAAAGATAGAAAATAAAGGATGTGACTTGTTGAAAGCTAAAAAAATAAAATAACAATAAAATAAAAGGAGCTACAGAACCTGAAGTCGCATTCGTGGTTGAAGAAAATAAAGGGAAAGAAAGTAAAACGATTGGATGGCAAAAACAGGGCAAAAAGAGGTTGAAAGCCTAGTGTAATGTCAAGGAGGGCAGAAAGTCACTAAAAAGCACTCAAATGTACCACACCTGAGCTTGAGCCTGCGTTACAAGCCAAGAAAGCCCTATAGTGATCCTAGGGTCTATTTGGAGAGTCTGAGCAGTGAAAATAAGGGCAAGCTTATGGCACTGAGCACTAACTGTTTTTGAAATTATTTCTGAGTGTGAGTGTTGAATAAATCCTTGTACCATGAATGCCATTCATTCTAGGAAAAAGGGGATTTCGTTTGAAGTAAGGGCACTAGTTACATTATCGGAAAGTTGGTATGTTGGTGATAGTCAGAAGGGGTATGTTGTGTGTCAGTTGGTCGATCTATGTCATGGTATGAACCACATGAATTAGCTTGTCGAGTCTAAGAGAACGAATGTGCGCTCCAACAATTAGGGGGGTAGAGAGCCATGTGACTGTTTGGTCTTGATATGCTTGCTTCTATACAAGTGTCGTTTAGAGTTGTAGTGCGTCGCTTGAGGACAAACAACGAATTTAAGTTGAGGGTGTTGATATACCGTGAGTTTACGGTATTTCTAATACGTTTCACTTACAAGTTGTGTGTGTCTAAGGCCCTTTTATATTGGTTTTGATGTGTTTTTATCATGTTTTGCAGGAAAGACGTTCAGGCGCGGAAGTGTAGAGACAGCTGAAAGAAATGCAGAAAAAAGGCATTCACGGAGGTGATCTACGGACCGTAGGTCCATTCACGGTCCGTAAGTGATGACCGTAGATCAGCAGGCAAGGCATGGAGGACAAATCAGGGAAATCTGACCAAGTGTGGAACCACGACATCTATTGACGGTCCGTAGATTGACCGTCCTGTTGATCCGTAGAGTAATACTGCGAGGGCTCCAGTACCTAATTTTTGAAGATTCTAAGTGTGGAGCTACGGAGAGGATTGACGGACCGTAGATCGATCTACGGTCCGTACTGTTGGTCCGTCGTTTGCTTCAGAGAAGCTGATTTTTGGAAGCTGAAATATTTTCTAAGTCCTGACTGACGGAAGGGACTTACGGACCGTAGATCCATCGACTGTCCGTAAGTCAGTCTCGTGGATTGAAGACGCGTACCTGAACAAAACATTCCTTAAATCATTTCCCTTTTTATTTAGGAGTTGTTTTCTATAAATAGGGCTTGTAAACCTCGTTTTTGGGGGTTAGACAATATATTTTTAGTTCTATCTTGTGATTTTGGAGATTAAGTTGAAACCCTAGCTATTATTGATTTTCTACATTCGTTTGAAGATTTTGGCTTTGCAACTCAAGTTGAAATTCTGGGTTTATTATTCGTTCTACGTAAGTTCATGATTTCTTCATCTAATAATATGAATTGTGTTCTTGCTATTATGGGTAACTAAACTTCACAACTAGGGTTGTGGGATCCATGAGCGATTAACAAAGTATGAATAGTAACTAAGCAATTCTTGAATAGTGTTTTGCATGCATTGATAATTCTTTCGTTCAAAAGTCTTTTTAACGAGTGCACGCGTTAGAACTCACCTTGTTGCTACTTGCCGGATCAAGGAGGTAATCAACAAGAAAAGAATTATCAACATAGATTTAGTGTGATACTATCTAATAGGCTAGTGTCGATTGGTGCGAAGTAATAACTAAACCAAACATCGATTATGAT
>NW_006239035.1:200500-218470 GCF_000226075.1 Solanum tuberosum
TAACAACCGAAATTGACTTTTGATTATTGATTACTTACTGAATTCTTACAATTTTTTTCACAAATTCCCCCCCCCCCTTTTTATTTCTCTGTTTCTGGAAGTACTTTGGCTAATTGAATATAATTGTTGGTTAAAGTAAAGTCAAAATCATTTTCCTCGTGGGATCGACCCCAACCTACAAGTTGGGTTCTTTACTTGATAACTATCACTTATACTTCTTTAGGGAGGTGTAATTTGAGCGTATCAGAACCCACGACAACCCAATAACCACAGACCATCGATACAGTGGTTTTAGCTATTAAAACCTCTCTCTCTAGCAAGCCAAAAACACGAAGTTAAAATTGTATTTGCACCTACAACCCCATTGAATTCAAACACAACCACTAAGTGAACTCACCTTTAAACAGTGAATAAACAATCAATTAGCAATACCCAGCAGTTAATTCATCCCATAATCACATAATCACACCCCAAGAATTGGGGTTTTAGGTAGATATAGGAAAAGGGAAGAAATCGATACCAAATTGAATTATAGTCAACTGGGTCCGATTTATATTCACTTGAAACAAGTCTACGATGAAGAATCTTCAACACCCACTTCCAATTTCTTGGAATTGGAAGTCTTCAAAGCTAAAGGAAAAATGTCTCCAAAACCAAGCTCTAAAACTGAATAACTCTAAAAATTGTTTCTAAGTTGTAAACTTAAAAATTGCATCCTGAACTAAAAATTCAAACAACTATTTATAGTTGTCAAAAAAGTTTGCTGCGAAGGACTGTTCGGCGCAGTAAGTCGGGATCACCGATCCACTCGGAGATCCGCCCTTTGGTCATTCCTATCGCCTTTTCACTTTGGCCTTCAGCACTTCAAGCTCTGTAACTTTGGGCGAGAAAGCACTGCATCGCGGAATCGTTCGGCAACTCGCCGACTGCTCATTTTTATCGCCTATTTGACTTTGTCTTGCAGGGCTTGGCACACTGGAAAATTAGGCGACACCAAGCCATTCAATGACACGTCCAATGGTTTAGGCGATCCTCAGGTCTTCTTTTCTTCGTTCTTTCAGTTTGTTTGTTCCTTTTTGCTCCATAGTGTCCATGTTTTGTCCCTAAGTTCAAATACCTGAAATTCAAGGATATACATCAGTTATTGAGACAAAATATGTGTTTAAGGATGCTAAATATATTAAAATCAAGACCTAAATGAGTCCAAATTGTGGACTCATCAACACCCCCAACTTAAACTTTTGTTTGTCCTCAAGTAAAACTCAAGTTCGGCAGTTCAGAAAGGGTGTCTCAAACAGTGCTACACAAGACTCAATCATGAATGCACACAAAAAGACTCAACTTACTTATGCAAGGATCAAATGTACACTCAAATTTTCAAGTTGTGAGTCACCAATATCAAAGAATCTCAAACTCACAATACTTGCTGCAAATGCAAGTTGAAGCTCAACAAAAGTGTTCAAATGCCCTCACACAAAGAATGATTCCAAATTCACACACAATGGTTCAACAATTTAAAATTCTGGAATCAAATGCAACGCTCACACTCACAAAGATGAACACAATGCATTATTTCACCCATAGGTTTGCCCGTATTTTCCAATCAATCACTTGCTTCAGCTCACTCAAGATCTACAAAGGTCTTTTCAAGGATTACAAAGGGGCTGAGTGCAAAGGTATGCCCATTTAGTCTCAATGGCTATAGTCCTCATGAAATTGTTGGTGTTGAACAACACTTCCTTTCCTTTTCTTCATCATTTTCATTCGTGCTCACAAGTCATCTGATTATTCACTTTTCATGGATTGTTGGAAACCCCATCTTCTTTGCATTTTCACAACTTTATTCATTATTTTTCTTTTTCTTTATTTTATTTCTCCTTTTTTTATATGGTGGGGTTCAATTTTTTTTCTCAAAACCATGGGTAGAAGGGACTTTCTTGCACTCCTTGATTTACCATATCTTTTCACCACACCCCCAACTTTGGCCTAAGTTGGATATTCAAACAATACACACATCATGAGGATTATGGGCAATGGATCAAGAAAAGTTATGTTTTGTATCAAGTTTCTTCCAAGAAAAGGTTAAGGCTCAAAAGGTGTTCAAAAGAGGTTCACACACTCACAAGGTAGGCCTCAAAAGAGGTATATGTCAAATTGGTTCACACTCTTTAAAGTTGCCTAAGATCATTTCAAGAGTTCACATCACTTAGTCAACTGGACCAATGGGGAAAATTCTAGGTGTCATCATGCATGGTTCATGGTAAGCTCATCACATAAGACATTGACACCAAAGTCAAACAAGACTCCACACTTTCGCTAGTGTGCAATACTCATCACAAGAGACTCGATTTGATACTTGGCTAGTCACAACGAGATGCAAAAAGTTCACATATTGCCTATGCAACTTCATTTGGCCTCATTGTAGCCGCACATTTATGTTTGTTTGATTATGAGCACTATTCTAGTCATCGGTATTGATCGAGACAGGTACTTAAATTCGCAAAAGAACAACCATATTCAACACAACAAGAGGTGGCAAAAAATATTTGGAAGGGTCAAAATCATTTTGCAATTGAAAACACAGAGCCACAAGTTTAATCATCCACAAGATGCACTATCAACACAATTATAAATTTCAACCCAAATATATAAAAAAAAAAACTACTATGCACAAAGGTGGGCCTCACCCCACCATAAATAAAAACATTTGTCCTTAAATGCAAACAAAAATATCCAACAGTAAAATAAAGTAAGACAGAGAGGGAGGTAAAGAGAGGATCATGTCTAGTCAGTCACTCCATCTGTCAGGGCATTAGTGCTCGAAGCATCAATCTGGACTTGGGCATCAGTGCCCGGAGTCACCTCAGAAAGTACAGGAGTGCCAGATCCACTGGGAGCTGCCATGGACGTCTCAATCAGCGATGTCTGGACCACTTACTGTACAATTGTCTCCTCAAGGTCTGGCAAATATCTATATATGCTCTCATCTCTATCATCTCCTCGTCAGTCTCTGCATCCGACTCCGCAACTGTTGTGCCATCCCTCTACACCTCTCCGGTGGTAGCTGGAGGCATCACCGAAGTATCAGGAGCATCCAAATCATCTGTAGCTTCCAGTAATGAAGTAAAGTTTGTAGACTTCAAATAGTCTACGTCCTTCCTCAGATCTGCTACTTTGGCTTTAAAAGTCGTCACCTCGGAAGCCTCCCCCTGTCTGCTCTGTCAAGCTGTGACTCTCACAGCCAACTCATCAACAGAAGTCTGGAGGGAGGTAGGTTCAACAAGGATGGCACTTTCGATCATTCCTTGTATAGATCTCTCAAGTCAGGTCGCCCTCACATCAGCTGAATGGGCCAAGTGCCCAATCTTCAGGATCATTGATTGAGTGATCTTGGTAGGCTGGGAGGAGGTGGAGGTACCCTAATCATATGAAGAAGAGGAAGGGGCAGAAGTACCTGAAGGCCCGGAGGCCGGAGTATGCAAAGATACCTCTGTAGGTAACAAGTCAACATCAACCTCCGGAGAAGTATCTGTCGAAGCTGCTCTCCTCCTGTCAGCTTCCTCTCGTGTGTACTTAACCTTAATACGCCGGATGTCAGTGGAGGAAGAAGGGGTAACCTTAATATCTCTCGCATTATCCCTGGGTACTCCAACACGTCGGCACAACTCAGTGATCAAGACCGGGAATGGCAGAGAAGTCTGCCTCTGCTTGGCCCTCATGGTTATCTCCTACGAAATAAGAAGTCCCAGGTCGATGCTCCTCCGTGACATGATAGATCCAAGGCATATTGCCTTAGGATGGTGCAAAATGTATTCGTTCTGGGATGGCATTATGGTGATAATGATGAAGCCAAACTAGAAATGAGCAGCTATGCTCAAGTACCTCTTCTCTAAAGGGGATCCTGCCTCTATCTACCTCAATGTGGTGTTGGAAATCAGTTGGGCCAACCAGTCCTTCAAGTCATCTAAAGATTGAGCCATAGGTAACCCATCATAAGGACATGTTGAGTGCAGCATTCTCTTCAATAGAGTGTTAATATACTCACTGTTGCACCCAACTTCCTAACCTCTGACCATGACCGACTTCACCGATCTGAACACGCGGGCATTCTTCTTACTCTTCGGCACTAACTCCCCATAGGCTATATAGAACTCCCGAACCCATGAAGAAATATAAGGGCCTCCGGGCCTCGTAAACTGACTAAACCTGTGGTAGTTGAGAGTGTCCCGCACATTTGAGTATTTACCCTCCAGGACCTCAGTAAATAATAACTTCTCCTCGAGGATGGTTCGTAAACCATCACCTTTCAATCGGTTTAAAGTATGGGAGGAGCAATGACAGGTAACAGTGGAGCCACTGGAGGTGCTGGAGTTGGCCCTGTGTTTGTTGATGGGGGAACTGCAGGAGCTCTAGTTGAGCCAGGGTGAGATCTAGCCCAGAGCTCATCTTGCCGGGACTGTAAAGGTTGGTTATCCTCAGGCTTAGATAGATCAGCCTAGGAGCCAATAGTCCCCCTCTTGGATATGGGCCTCTTTCCCTTGCCTTTGTTACCTGAAGGAGGCGATCGTCTGCTCTTCTTTGGAGGATTTGATTCCCCTTCATTTATAGTAATGCCTCGTGCTCTTTTCTGGGATGGCCTATCTAGATTTTTTCGTACCATATCTGCAAAACATCCAAGAAAAGTTAGAAAATATTCACATCAAAGCATAGAAAATTAACTGCAGAAAAACTCATCGATTTAGTCAGCGAGTTGCCGAATCTCTTTGGTGAGCTAGATCGGGCTCGCCGAAGGGATTGGCTCAAGAAACTTAGCAAGTCAGTGATAGGAGGCTCCTTTCGGCGAGTCACCAATCGCTTTCGGTAAGCAAGGGATATCCCGCCGAAAGTTACAGCGTTAAATGGACTCAGAGGTGCAGACAAAAGGCAATCGAGAAGACTTTCGGCGAGTCACCGAGTGCTTTCGGTGACCTCATGCTTCTCTACGAAAGTTACAGAACCTAAAAATACATATATAATGAAATTAAAGGCGAGATGGAGACTTTCGGCAAATCGCCGAGTGGTTTGGCGAGCTCGACCCAGCTCACCAAAAGACCTAACGTGCCCACTTGCAACCCAACTTCTCTAATTCAACCCCGCAACCCCCCAAAAACAAAATCAAAGAATGCACTAGTTAAATTAAAGTCGGACCCATAATACCCATCACCCAGGGATATTCAGACTTCTCCCGATTTTGCCAAATTTGGCCATTTGATGACTTTTGCCCTTAAGAATGGTATCACCCACTCTATCATAGCGCAATTTACGTCATTTAACACAAATATGGGATACTCATACTTCACCCAACCATACTAAACTACAAGCAAGCACAACCCTACAAAATTTAACTCATTTTAAGGCACAAATTTACGGGCATTCGACGATCAAAACAATACGAGCAAGATTATCATGTTAAAATAGGCATTCAAACATTCTAATCCTATCAGAGAGGCCCAACACACATCACTAAGATAAGATCATTGCAAATGAGTACAAATTCAATAAAATAAACTCGAGGTTTGGAAAACCAACCTTTTATGTCGATTAAAATACTTTGAAATGCTAGGCGGCAATGTAATCCACAGTCCGAGCACCAATCAACAACCAAAATACTTATGGAATGCAAAAATATTGAAAATACTAACTAGGTATGAATTTGCAAAGTTTGAAAGCGAGGGAAAGTGAAGATTTTGAAACATTGAAATTATTAGCCTTTAAAACCGTCCAGTTCTCGCCCATTCGGCGACGTTAGTCGCGTTCGCTGAACCACTCGATGATACGCCGAGTGTTCACTTATCTCGCCGAGTTTTCCAAGACCTCCAGTTAATGTGGGAGTCCAAACGGCGGTCTACCTCGGGATCACCGACCAGGTCGGCGATTCGCCAATAATTTCCTAGGCTCGCTGAGTTTTACAGACTCCAGTTTGAAGTTGTCTTGAGTCAAACAGCGAATTAGGTCGGGATCACCGACCTCTTTGGCAAATCGCCAACTGGACCTTTTAGCTCTCCAACCTACAATTTTCAAGCATTTTCCATACTTTAACCTGCATAATCAACACACCATTATTTCTAAAATAAAAATAAAACATTTAAGGGTCTTGGGTTGCCTCCCAAGTAGCGCCCTAGTTAACATCGTGGCACGATGCAAGTCACCACTCAAACCTCATTTTTGGGGTCGGCCATAGTATCACTAGGTGACCTTTCTTTATGTTGTAGGTAGATACACGACAACACTTAGTTTATCTAGGTATCTTGCAGCTGAATCATCATGGAATGGGAGGTTGTTGTCTGATCAAGCCTTAAGACATCCTCTTTTATCTCATTCAACACTTTATCTTGTTCTTTGATTCTGTGTAGAATGAGTGAGAGGACCTCTTCTTTTTGTCCACCTCTTGCTACTTCTTCTTTTGACACATGTGAGGGGGAAGATAATTGTCCTTCTTTTTGGACCTTGCCTCTAACTCCATGACCTTCTTGGACAAGGTGTCCAGCTGAGTTAACAATGTTGCCCATTCTTGGTCTTTTTCTGTTTCCTTTTTGGCTTTAATCATGCCATCAAAGAGTTGGACTATTAATTTATAGGGTTGTTGTATCAAACAACCTGCACAGAGTTGATCAACAACGCTTCTATTTTCAGGACCAAGACCTCTATAGAAGCATTCCAGTAGCAATTTATCTGGTATTCCATGAGCTGGGCATTGCTGTAGTAATGCTTTAAATCTTGGCCACATCTCATGGATAGTCTCTTCCTTCAATTGCTTGAACGTTAGGAGGTTATCCCTAAGATTCAGAAATTTCAAAAGAGGATGATCCTTTTCTCTTTGGCCTTCAGTACTTCAAGTTCTGTAACTTTTGGCGATAAAGCACTGCATCGCGGAATCATTGGGCGACTCGCCGACTGCTCATTTCTATCGCCTATTTAATTTCGTCCTGCAGGGCTTGGCACACTGGAACATTGGGCGAGAACAAGGCCATTCGGCGACTCACCTAATGGTTTAAGCGATCCTCAGCACCTTTTTTCTTCGTTCTTTCGGCTGCCTTGTTCTTTTTTGCTCTATAGTGTCCATGCCTTGTCCCTAAGTTAAAATACCTGAAATTCAAGGATTTACATCAGTTATTGAGACAAAATATGCGTTTGAGGATGCTAAATCTATTAAAATCAAGCCCTAAATGAGTCCAAATCATGGATTCATCACGCATAGGCGCTAAGCTACTACCCTTCCATTCTATGATTGGTTCGTCTCGAAACTGAAAATGAACAATCCTGGTTCTACAATCGACTAAGGCATAACAAGAATGCAATCAATCCATGCCTAAAATAACATCGAAGTCTACCATTTCTAACTCTACAAGATCTGCTGAGGTGACTTTCTGAGAGACTTTGACAGGGAAATTTCTATATACCAGTCTAGCTATAATTGGGTCACCAACTGGGGTAGAGACTGAGAAAAGTTCTAAGAGAGTTTCTAGACTAACATCAAACTTGACTGCTATATAAGGAGTTACAAAGGAAAGAGTAACCCCTGGATCTAACAAAGCATAAACATCGAGATTAAAGACTCGTAACGTACCAGTGACTACATCAGGAGAATTTTCCTGATCCTAGAGAGCTTGAAGAGCATAGAGCCTGTTTTGGCACTGACCGCCACCTGGACCAGATGAGTTACCCTGCTGAGTCGGGTGGCTTGTTGGTGCTGTTGAAGTAGTAGACTGAACCTTACTAGTATCGCTCCTTGACCCTGTTTAGAAGGACAATCCCTCAACTTGTGACCAGACTGACCACACCCAAAGCATCTTTCCTTCCCTGCAAGACACTCGCCCGGATGTTTCTTACCATACTTAGGACAAGTTGGGTAGGTTTGGGTGCCTGAAACACTTCCCTGTGACTTAGGGCCTGATGCCCTACATTTTTGATCATGTCTGAACTTAGAGGATGGAACACTAGCTGATGAAGGTGCTGTGGCTAAAGATTTCTGTTGAACCTGCGAGCAATTTCCACCACCCGATTTCTGTTGGGAGTACTCACAGTTCCCAGTCCTAGCCTTTTTGTTCTCCTTAGCTTGTTCCCTAAACTTATCTCCCTCAACCTGCTGGGCATGAGTCATGAGCCTAAAGATGTTCATATTTTCCAACAACATAGCATTCCTGCTCTCTGTTTTCACTAAGTCTGACACTCCATATAGAAACTTGTTCATTTGGGCCCTGAAATCGGCAACCATGTGAGGAGCATACTTGGAGAGTTGGGTGAACTTGAGTTCGTACTCTTGGACTGACATTGTACCTTGCCTCAAATTCATGAATTCTTGAGCCTTAGCCTCCCTCAACTCTCTCGGAAAAAATCTATCCAGAAAGATTTCACTAAAGCAATTCCAAGTGATAGGAGATGCATCTATACCCCTATTCTCTTTCCACTGATTATACCAGATATGATGCATATCCTTAAGCTGGTAAGATGCCAACTCAACCCGATCATTCCTAGTTACCTGCATCACTTAAAAGGTCTTCTTGACCTCATCTATGAAGTTTTGGGGATCCTCACCAATCTGCGATCCTAAGAACTCAGGTGGATTCATCCTAACAAAATCCCGCACTCTAGCAACAGCTGACCCAACTTTAGTATTTTCCAGAACTGGAACCTACTGATTGTTCTGGTTGGTCACACTCTGAGCCAACAACTGGATAGCGTTTCGAAATTCAGCATTCGAAACTTCCTGATCTGGAACTGGAGGAAATGCGTTTGCATTCCTGGCATTCGCATTCATTGCGTAAGCTCTACGAGGAGGCATGATCTGAAATGCATAACTAAAGATTAGAACGAGAAGTTGGATCATACCTCACGCACAATAAGAGTAGCAAGAAAATAAAGTTTTCCTAAAACACCTTGTAGCCTCCCTCTCATTAGATGTGGTACACTTCACACCCATGAAAAGGACTCTACTTAGAGAGGCTTTTAGACATCCTACGACACTAAAACCTAAGGCTCTGATACCAAGTTTGTCACGCCCAAAACTACCCCCAGGACGCGGACACGGACCTAGGATCACGAGTGACCCAAGCTAACACTGCTGGCATATCATAAGCATACTAAATATACTGAAGTAAAGATATACTATGCGAAAGCTAAATTATCATGTAAACTGAAATGATGGGGAAATACCCATAAATTATCTGAATAAAAAAATCTGAGAAGAGTTCAATGACAAGTGAAGATGAACTCAAAACTAAAGCTAAACCTAACTATGTCTGAAATAAAGCCTCTATTGACTATAAATATTAGGACATGCCCCAGCTAGACCTAGCAAAACTGAAACTAAAGACTGGTAGTAGAAAATAGACATGCCAATCGTCCTCGAAGAATGATGACTCATCATTGATGCTGCTGAACTGAAGATCGGGAACTGATATATGTGTGATCTGGAAGCTGAGAACCTGAACCTACATCACGAGAAGATGTAGTGTAGAGTATGCGTCAGTACTTGAAAGGTACTGAGCATGCACGATAGGATAAAGTTGAATAATAACATAACTGAACAAAGTAATAAAACAATTATATAATCTGAACATGGTAAGGATACTGAATATACTCAACATGAACTAACTGAATATTGAACTGATAACATGGTCTATGCAATAGAACCTGACTGAACTGTGGGAGCTACTAATAACCGACATAAAACCACATGAGTTAAATATGGATTTCAATGTATACGCCCCATCGAGAGGACCCAATATACCCTGCCAGAGATATAAAGGCATGATTGGCGTGATTACTAAAATATTGCCCATAGAGGGGATTTACAACCTATGGGGCACGTAGTTCCGGAACTTGCGGGTGACTGACACTAGTCCACTCGGTATCAAGTCTACTCCCAACTGATTATGTGATTTAGCAATTTATAACTAAAATGTTGTGAATTCTGGATAGCTCAAATACTGACATGCTAACTGAAAATGCAACATAAATGTACTGATAATGAAACATTTATAACTGGAGCATGCATAACTGAATAATCTGACCTAGCATGTGCAATTCGTGAACTAAAAGAACTACATAGCTAGGGTTCTGAAATTACAAAGAAATTTATACTAAAACATGATAAAAATCGTTATAAACTGATTAGTAACATTAAAGTAACTAATTCATAATAATCTGTTGAAATTCTAGAAACCCTAGGTCTAGTTGATAATAAGGGAATTAAGAATCTGACTGAATTCTAGGGACCTAATGGGCGAAAGGAACCCACTAGTGAAATTCCACATACCTGATGACAAATTCCATGGAGAAACTTTTCAATTTCGAGGCTGGAACGGATGGAACCTTGCTGCGTTCTTGAACTAGGGTTCTTGATCTCTTTTTCCTCTTAAGTTCTAATTTATAAATTTCTTTGATGAATGATCTGACTTGGGTAAGGTCTAATAATGTTTCTAGGCTAAACCTGACAAAAATGACGTAGTTTAGGGGTCCAACGCATAGGGAAAAGACCAAACGACCCCTGACTTAACTGTTGTCGGGGTTACCGACGGACCAGACCGATGGACCGTTGATTGACCGATGGTCCGTTCTGGTCGGCCATCGGTCGCGACTGAGGCTGGAATTTGGGGCATTGATCCACACACCAAGCCTTCCTTAAATCATAAATTTCAAACAACAAACTCTATCATGAAATTTATTGCTCTCCACACCAATAAAAAGCAGGAAAATTACATTAATTATTTACAACCCAACCATCAAACTCCAACAACTATATAAAGAGAAAAGGTCACACTATTGTTTTCAAACTTTCAATACCTCCCCCTTTTATTTTTATTTTTAAAAAAAATGAAGCTCTCTTCTCTTTTCAAAAGCCAAAAGAAAATCCTTTTTTTCTCCTTTGCTACATCGATTGCCACATTGTGGAACCCTAGAA
The DNA here is from genome assembly GCF_000226075.1 of Solanum tuberosum. Taxonomy (NCBI): domain Eukaryota; kingdom Viridiplantae; phylum Streptophyta; class Magnoliopsida; order Solanales; family Solanaceae; genus Solanum; species Solanum tuberosum. The sequence continues at coordinate 211,443 of NW_006239035.1, forward strand.
CTCTCAAAGATTTAACAAGATTGTTGGTGATGACATGGTAGATTGGTAGATACTCGAGCCATTTACTACTATTACTATTATTAGTACTCTTTCACAATTTTGATGATGCCACTTCAAGAATTGAACTAGTTTCTTCCTCATAAGGATCCATTGAATCCATAGGTGTTATAACACATGAGTCATTAAATGGTAAAGACTCGACCCCGTTACTTCTAGTACTATTATTACTCTTTGACAAAGTTGATGATGACCCTTCAAGAATTGAACTAGTTTTTTTCCCATAAGCATCCATCTAGTTTCTAGGCCTTCAATCACTTTATGAATGACTCATGTATTATAATGCCTATGAATTCGATGGATCCTTATGGGGAAAAAACTAATTCAATTCTAGAAGTGTCATCATCAACATTGTCAAAGAGTATTAATAGTACTTGAAATAATGGAGCAAATGTAGCAGGAAGACATGCTAAAAAGATTTAGTACTCAATGGTTTCATTCAAAATAAGAAGTGACTTTAGTTCATTACAAGCCCAAAGATGAATATGTAGGTTTATTCACAAGATCACTTTCAGATATCAAGTGTTGAGATTCCAAGATAGAAGACCAAAATTTTGCAATTCCTAAAGCAATGTTGAAAATTTCTTCAGAATCGTAAACTTTTTACTACAGTATTTTTATTCAAATAGACCTACTCAACTAGTTAGCCTTTTTAATTCTATTTGAACTTTAAATATATATTATTTTATAGACTTTTGGAGTTTGGTACTTTCAGAATATCATTTTGCTTAATTTTAAGTTTAGAAGTTGTAGTTTTATTATAAACTAGTATTCGTGCCCGCGCGATGCGCGGATTTTATTATGTTAACTTATGACTATGATTTTATTTGGTTAAATACATCAGGACATATTGAGTTCAAAGATATCTAATTATCATCTTATGTTTCTATACAATATATTCAGTTACAAAATTATTATTATTATTAAATTTAAAGAAAATAAATTTTAAATGCACTCATCAAATATAATTTTTATGTTATAGTTTCCTTTTAGTTTGTACCAAAAAAAACTTTATGAGTTTTGTAGCAATTGTGTCATATATTTGAGATAGAAAATCTTTTATAGCAATTACATAGTAACAAAGTGAGAAAACAGCCCGCTATACGATAAATGCTAAAAAAATAATTATCGATGTTTAACAAACTTTTTTGAAAAAGTAAATTGTATAACTATAATCAAATAAATTATTCTCAAATAAACAAATGGTTAATAGGTCCTCACTAACGTGTTTAGAATGAGTGCACAACGTAACGCTTTGATCCAAGAAGCAACAATAACATGCATATCAAATTCAAAAATTGTTGCTACAATTCAATTTATGTATAAGCTTATAACATCCAACTCAAATAAAGCATCATGTAATAAATCAAAATTGAATGTTCTAAGAGTAAAGTTAAGCACATAATAATCGCAATCACTTATATTAGTCCATTTAAATATTTGTATAGTTGAATCTATTAGGATTGAAATATGTTTATCTCTTAAATCCTCAACAAAATTTCATCTGTCTTCTCAAATGAGAAATAATTTGGTATAATTTCAACAACAAAAAAAATATTCATCTTATCTCCATTTTAACTTTTAAGAATACATAATTTTAAATTTTGTGTGTGAATCTGGATCAATTCAACTTCAAATAAGTAAAATTTCACCTGTCTTCTCAAATGAGAAATAATTTGGTATATTTTCAACAACAAAAAAAATATTCATCTTATCTCCATTTTAAGAATACATAATTTTAAATTTTGTGTGTGAATCTGGATCAATTCAACTTCAAATAAATCTTTTCCTTCAATTTTTTATGCATTTTTTCCTTATTTTTATTTTCAACATTAGCAATTAGCAATTATTTAATTGGTTACTAACCTTTAAAAAACTGGAAAAAAAACATTTTTTTATGCATTTTGTTATTTTGGTTGCACGATGTATATATCGTTGAAGGAATGGATCTTCATGTCAATTCAAATTTCGTTCAAATTTAAATTTAAATATCATATCAGTTTGTTGCTACAATAGATAAAATTTTGAAATACCATTGATGTGTGCACTTGATTTTCTTATTCTTTAGCCCATTATAATAATAAAAAAAAGATCTACTAAAACATCTTCATCCAGAATTTTAATTGAGGAATCAATAGAAATAAATAACTACAAATAATAATACCAATAAATAAAATAAGGATACTCACCATACGAAACTTCTACATATATTGTGGGACAACATTTGTACTGATTTTTGAGAATCATGTCGTTGTTGCATATGGCAACATAAACAAAAACGTGTGAATCAGAAAGCAAATTCGATACAATTTTAAGTAGAGATAAAAAATTTGAATCTTTTTGAAAATACTTACAGAGAAATTTTGATGATATTGTTGTTGAATGTTGGGCACACAAACTAAATTTAACCTGAATAAAGTGGCAGTTTGTAAGGGATAAAATCAGTTAATTTTTGTTTTTTCGCAACATGACAGTTATTTTAGGCAGTTTTTTTTTCCTAACTAATTTTGTTTCCGTTTCTTTGTTTAGGCGTTAGGGATATAGATTTTTAAAAAAAAATTAAGAAATCAATTCAAAATAATTTATAATCTGATAACTACTGCAAGTTTAAATTTGAATTCAAAATTAGACATGTATGCATCGTGTGCTTTACTTTTTATTTGTTTTGCTACGTCCAATTAAATAAGAATCACAAACGGTTTCAATTCAAATTTAAAATTAACTACATTAATTTTTATAATTTATTTATATTTATAACATCCTTCTCAATTTATTTTTATTTTATTTTATATTTGAAAACTGTGTGTGAAAATTTTTGTTACTATTTTTAAAAATAGGCATAAAAAGAAAATCGCAAAAATGTTTTTTTCTTTTCATGATTTGAAAACAAATTAAATAATGTATCTATAAAAAAAACTTTTTAAAATTGGTTCAAATCAAATGAATAGGGTTTGCTGCTGCTTAAATGTAAATGCATGTTCTATTATGTTTACAATTTTATTTAATTTTCAAAAGAAACTGGCAAAATTAAATTGACAATCAAAATTGAAATTTTTATTGTTATTTTCAGATTTTAAAAAATATCTTATTAATATTTTGTTGATTAATTTTTAGAGTTTGTATATAAGTTGGAATGTAATAGGAAGTTTTGAAACTGCATTTAAATTCTTATTGTGTTTTAAAATATTAATAAAGAAATATGGCAAAGTTTTATAAACTTGTTTTAAAAAAATAAATATTGAATATTTCCTACATTAAATGGTTTTAAAAAAATAAATTTAAAAGTTATATATTGAGGACATATGGAATTGTCGTTTTAATTTTTAAAAAAGTTTATAAATATGTTTTTTTTCTTAAATATTGAATCAGTGGTATATTAAAAAAAATCAGTTTTTTACTAATTTATAAATTATATTTTAAAACAAATTAAATCTGTTTTCAAAAATTCTGACAGTTTTTTTAGTGATTGCAATTTTTATTTTTATTTTTTTTTAGATTATTATATTTTAAATTAATTTTAATAATTCACAAAAAAAATTTTGTGGTGCTGACACGTGGCACTTTTTCTTCTCCTATTATATATAGATAGATTTTTAAAATGTTTTAAAATTTTGTGTATCAATAAAAAATGGTTTTGCAGTTACATTTCCCTTATTTTAAAAATTATTTTAAAATTATATAGTTTTAATTCATTTTAGATATTTAAAAAATACGCTTTTTGTGGTACTGACATGTAGGCGCTATCACCTCTCATTTTTTACTACAAATCACAATAGCTAACAATTTAAAATATTTTTAAAATCATATAAAATTTTCAATAACTTCTCAAATTTCATAATATAACATAAATTAAAATAAAAATATATATATTGGGCCCCGTGCTGGCACGGGGTCCTATATCTAGTATAGATAGATTCAAACATGAAAACGGTAGTGAGTTTGAATTGTATAAGGAATAAACAAATTCAATTTATTATTGTTTTTCAAAAAGGAGAATAAATCAACCGTTTGTAACGTACATGATTTAAAAACTGTTTTAAAATTTTATTTAGTTTTTAAATTGTTGTTTATTATTTAATATATATAGAAATTAAACTATTATTTATTATTTAATATAATTAGAATTTTTGTGGTGTCGACATGTGGCACTATTTCCTCTCCTATTATATATAGATAGATAATGGAGATACTTTTTAAAAAATAAATAAATATTAGTAGTACAAATTGTTAAATATTTTTTATAAAATTTTTTATCATAATTCTATTATTACTGAGGAATGGGACACACACCAACATGGGCTGTGGTGCAGTGGTGTGACTGTTTCACCCTTAACTAGAGGACTCGGGTTCGAGCCCTGGGTATGAAAAAAAATCTTTTTGGGTGTGATCTGGATTTAGTCGGAGCTCCAATGTGGACTTTGAACACTGGGTGGAAAAAAAGGGACACACCAAAACTCTTGCAACCATTTATTTAACGCAATTATAAATAATTAAAAGTTTACTATATCTTGCATATACATTTAGCTTGTGTGTGTAAAAGTTTTCTTTATTTTTTTATTTAATTTAGTATTCGTCGTAGAGTCCTAAGGTAGAAGTAAAATATATGTATACACTATTTATTTTTAAATTTTACTTTCAAATTATACTAAATATATTATTGTTATACACAATTAAAATTCACAACTCTTTACTTAGAGTGAAAGTGATCTAATTTTTAAGATGATCGACAAAATAAATTGGATAACTAATTTTTTTTTAAATCGATCAAATATAAATATTATTCATTAAAATAAATAAATATCAAGATGAATAATTTGAATATTCATACTACCAGTATCCATTTATTTTCTTATTATTTTCACTAGTTTTTTTATTTTGAAAGTCTATGTTTATCTTGATTTATAGCTTGTGTTTTCACTTAATCATTCCTGAAATCATGAATAAAATAAATATTTATATCATTCGTTGGTTAACTCCCCTTGTCCCCTCTCTTTTATTTTTAAAAAAAAATCATTATTGAATATGATTGATTGAATATTATATTATATTGATTTTCATTTATTCTATATATTTTCAATCGATTGATATCCAATTCGTTCGTATATTGATAATAATCGATTGATATCTGATCAGATCATATATTGACAAAAATCGATTGATATCCGATCCAATTCATTCATTTGTCGTGAATATAATAATTCAATATTGGTGTAAAGTGTAAACAATTTATCACGGCAAAAAATGGCTGAACCCATCGGTAGCCCCTTAAAGTTGACACCAACTTTCACTTAGACACCTTAACTAAGTTTTGTTCATTTTAGACACCTCATGTCATGGTCCATTGTGACATTTTCACACTTTTTTAATTATCAGTCAAATATATAAAGTGTTTGTAATACACTCGCCGATGACGTGTCAAAAATGACGAATTAAATAAAAACACGTGGCATATATATAAAAAATAATTCTCAAATAATGACTTTTAGTACAAAAAAGAAGTGACCAATGAGTGAATGACACGTGTAATTTTCGCCCAAAAGACTTTAAACATAAAAAAACCAAACCCCACCCAAATCATCTTCTCCACCCCACCCACCCCGACCCCTGTGTTTTCTCCACTCTTTCCCCACTCACCCAGCGTCTTCTCCACCTCTACCTACCCTAACCCCAACCCCTTCCCCACCCACATCATCTTCTCGAATAGAATAACAAATCCACACATACCACTACTCAAGTCTAATTTGAGATTATTCATGAATTCATGACTTTCCATTTTTCTTCTTCTTTACGATAGCAGGGTCTTCACATTGTTTTCTTTTAATTTTATTATATCATTATATTATAAGTCCATGGGTTCAAAATTCTATTTTTTTGTCTGTAGCATTATCAAATTTATTTCTCCATTAAAGGAGTTTAAGTTTTGGGAGATGATGGCTGAAAAATGAGGAAGAAGATGAAAAAAATAAAAATAAAAACGATTAAATAAGCTTTTCACGCGCTGGTAATGACTGTATTACACTCTCTATGACATGTCAGCAAAAAGTGTGAAAATGACATAGCGGGATACGACATAAGGTGTTTAAAATAAACAAAGTTGAGTTGAGGTATCTTAAGTGAAAATTGGTGTCAACTTAATGGGGCCACCAATGGGTTCCCTGCAAAAAAATTCAAAAAGTAAAAAAGTTGTTACTATGTTTAGAAAAAGGGCTAACCCATCGGTGACCCTTTAAAGTTGGCACGAAGTTTCACTTAGGCACCTCAAGTGGGCGATGTTCAATTTAGACACATCATGTAGGGTCTCGCTGTGTCATTTTGACACTCTTTTGCCAATCAACAAAAATATATGAGGTGTGTGTTACACTCGCGAATGATGTGTAAAGTGGCGAATTAAATGATCATATTTGTCAAAAACAATTTGTAGATAATGAATTTTGAGCAAAAATATAAAGTAACCAATGACTCAATGACACGTGGATTTTTCCCCAAATAACTTTTTAAAAACAAATTAAAAGAATAAAATCCCCACATGACCCCCCACCCCACCCACCACAATTGTCTTCACCAAAATCCCATACCCATTTGCACCCCTCCCCCCGCCTTCTCCAAATACCCCTACTCATTTGCAGAATAATCTGCACATACCCGTTCACCAACCCCATTGTCTTCTCCAAATACCCCATCTCTTTTTTGTTAAAACATCTGGGCACCTACATACTCTTTCTTTTTTATTAGTGTCTTCTTCAAATATTTTTTTTCTTTTTTACCCTAATTAGCAGGTTTATAATTCACCAAAAATTAAACTTACTCCTCTTTAAATATTAAATTCTTTCAAGAAAGAATCTCATAAATAATTTAATATTTAATCTTGAAATGGGTATATTCCTAAATTTCTAAAATAGTTTCCATCATTTTTCATCATTTTACCGTAACTATTTTTATTCACCATGTTGGATATTTAAGTTTGCAAAAAT
>NW_006239035.1:218488-223516 GCF_000226075.1 Solanum tuberosum
GGATATTTAAGTTTGCAAAAATGGTGGCTGAAAATGGGAAAGAAGAAGAAAAAAATAATTAAAAAATCGACTAAATAGGTTTTTCACGCGCGCTCAACAAGTGTATTACACTCACTAAGCCATGTAAGCAAAAAATGTCAAAATGACACAGCGAGACCCTACATGAGGTGTCTAAAATGAACATCGCCCACTTGAGGTGCCTAAGTGAAACTTTGTGCCAACTTTAAGGGGCCACCGATGGGTTTGGCCTTAGAAAAATTTATCTGTCCTATTACATGTGATGACAAAGAACTTTCATAGTCCAACATTTTTCATACACGTGAAACATTTAGCTTCAGAGAATTAAACATAATTATTAGTTTAATTGTCATTTCAGCATAAAAAAAATAATTTGAAAAACTAAATAATAGGAGTTTTTATTTTCAAGTTTAAAAATCATATTTAAATTGAAGTTGTGTTTGAATATAAATATAATTAAAGTTCATTTTTTTTATTTTTTTTCTTGAGTAACTATTTGGTGTGAAAATAATTTTTTTTTTTCAAATTCCGTAAAATTTGGGGGTTCAACTTCTTGTTGAATTTTGAAACATTATAACAATTTTATGCTCCGAATTAAAATTTTGAAAGGGCAAAAACTATCCATAGCTAAATGAGAATAACTTTTTTATATTTAAAATGATTTAAATTTTTTTAAAAAAATTATTTTTATCTTATTAAAGTGATTTATAATCGTTAAAAAAAATCTTTTAAACGCAAAAAATGTATCACATTAATTGAGTGGGACGGAGCAACTTTTTGACTAATCAATTCATTATACTTAAATAATACTAGTACTTTCTTTTGTCATATTTATTAGACTAGACATAAAAATATTAAAAAATACAAACAAAATATTGAATTTTCTCCTCGTATTTGCTAAAGATGCGTTGTATATAACACCCAATTAATATTTTTTGAATCATGTCATTTTAAACATGAGTATTATGAAGGATAAAATAAGAACATTATATAAAAAACGTGTTTTTTCAAATAAATAAATAATCTAACTAGTTGTCCATTCAATAACTTTCGCCTTCATGTATCCATTGTTCTATAAATATATTTTCATTTTTTTACTTGTCGTTTTTAATATATTAAGAAGATTTTTAAAAAAATTATATTTTATCATTACAATTAGTTACTTATTTTTAAAATTAATTTTAAACATTAATATTAAATAGCAATTAATATAGATAATATAATAAAATATTCTCATATTAATCATTATTTCTTAAACGGCGTACAAAATCCAAAACAGACAAGTAAAAAACTAAAAATGAACGAAAAAAATATAATATATATATATATATATATATATATATATGACAGTCCGGTAAACCAACAAACATACATGTGGGAAATAACATATACTATATGCATACCAACAAACTCTGTAAAAGGAGCTTGGATTATTTAATAACTTCTAGATGATCCATTTCTATTGTCTTTTTTTTTTTTTTCATACATTAATAACACACACAAAAAAGAACTCATTGTCTAAAAATCAAATTATCATTTTGTGAAGGAATTAGGAATGGGAAGAAAACCTTGTTGTTCTAAAGAAGGTTTAAAGAAAGGATCATGGACTAAAAAAGAAGATTTACTTCTTACTGAATATATTAAGGATTTTGGTGAAGGTACTGGATGGAGATCTCTTCCTAAGAAAGCAGGTAATCACTTCAAGAAAATTCAATTTATTTTTCGAGAAAAATCAATCGAAAATAATTTGTCTACCTTTTAAGACAAGTACAATGTCTTCATTTTATTAATTGATGAAATATCTTGAATTTTATGTTGAATTGATAAGGTAGAAGAATGCAATTTTCTAGTAATGAGTATTGATCCATTCGATGCAATATCTTTGTCAAGTTTCTAATTTGCCTATAGTGGCGGATCAAAACTTAGACGTTGTGAATTTTGAGTTAATGAAAAAGTGGCTTCAAAATGTATGTAATACTATGAATTACTCTGTTTTTAAAGTTGTTTCATAGAATTATTTGTGTTTATGTAGGTCATTTTCAGTGCTAAAGTTTTCAATACGATCAAAGTCAAAATATAATAAAATAAACAATATATGAAAACGTCAAAGGAATTCCATACATATTATGTGTGTACCTAAGAATTTCTTTACCTAGTTATATAATGTAGTTTTCTAACAAATAGGGTATCAATTATCACCATTTTAAAGAAAGTTGTGGTTAATTTCACCTCCGATCACCCTGATCGAATTATATAAAAAGTTTATTTTATCAATGCACTTATTAACTTAAACTAGTTAGTTAACTAATTAAATGTAGTTCACATATTTCAGGGCTACTAAGATGCGGCAAGAGTTGTAGATTAAGATGGGTGAATTATCTTAAACCGGGACTCAATAGAGGGACCTTTACACCCGAAGAGGACGATCTTATTGTTCGACTTTATACTCTTTTGGGTAGTCGTTGGTCCCTCATTGCCGGAAGAATATCCGGTAGAACAGACAATGACGTCAAGAACTATTGGAACACGAGTCTTCTCAAGAAACTCAAAGGACAAGGAAATGAGCCGCAAAAACACAAATCTCAAGAAAAAAAAAGGAGAAGGAAAAAGGAAAAACCGAACGTCTCTTCCCAAATTAATCAAAAAAATAATGACGAAAATAAGACGAGGAGGAGGAAGAAGGAGAAGATTGTCGAAAAACATAATATTGAAGATGAAGTAGCAACAAAGATAGAGGAGCAACCACATACATAGGATTCCGCACAAGCAGTATCAGATAATAATCACAATTTCACTAGTAAGTGCATATGTGATTTTCTAATGGAACCTTCTATTGTGTCACGTTTTAAAATAAATAAAAAATTAGCGGTTATTTAAAACAAATTAATTATTAGGTGATGTATATCAAAACCGCTAAATATAGTATAGTTTTTAAAAAAAAATATTATTTACTCATAGGATTTATTTGTTTTTTATGAAATTTTATCGAATGACACAAGCCTAAGATTTTTTTTTCTCTTTTAGGTTCTTCTAGCAATCAAGATGGCACAAGTAGTGCAACCTCTACTAGTGAAATCCATTCTTCATCTCAAAATATTGAAGATCAAAACCAAGATGAAATTTTTGAGAAACTTCAAGTGATAGATGAATTACTCCTCAATGATAATTTCCTTTTTCCACCTGAAAAATGCATAGAGTTCAATAATAATGAAAACCATATGTTATTTGAGGAGGTCTATGAAGAGTATTTTCAACATGTTTATGAAAACTCATGTCATTTTTGAGCAGTGATGGATTCAGAATTCAAGTATTATGAGTTAAATCTTCAAAGTTCTTAATGTGCATTAAATATTCGTTATCTATTAGTATATTTTTTTATATAAAATTTACGATATCGAAAATACTCAATTTATACGCACCATATGTTTTCAAGGTCATCCACATTCTTTTGTCGGCTTATTTTAGTCTATGCAATTTTAAGTTTCAGGTGTTTTGTGTGTCATTGTTACCTCAATGATCCTCTCACCTATATTGTGTATTTTATTTTTATCATATTAATATGAATAAAGTTGTATTTTATAATATTTTTCCTATAGTTTTTGAATATTTAAATTTCATTTTAAAATATTGAATTAATGTAATCTAACTTAGCTTTGAAAATTAGTCAAGTTAGACTTTCGAAAAGTGCACCATGACATTTTAAAATGTATTTTTTCAGGTGTTTTGTGTCATTGTTACCTCAATGGTCCTCTCACTTGTATTATTGTTATTATTTCGATTCGATTTATTGTTTTCGTTTCTTTTTAGTTGTTCTAGTTTTCTTTTTTTAGAGTCAAAGCATATGAATTTTGATAAACATTTTAAGATGTATTTTTTCATCATATTACTATGAATAAAGTTGCAATTTATAGTATTTTCCATATAGTTTTGGAATATTTAAAATTTATTTTAAAATATCGAATTAATGTAATCTAATTTAGCTTTGAAAATTAGTTAAGTTGACTTTCGAAAAGCGTATCATGACAACTAAGAAGAAACGTAGGGAGTAGTACGTGATTTTTTTAAAAAAAAATAATTTATATTATATGAATATTAATATTTTAAAGTATAATTTTTTATCGGAATATAAGAATAATTGTAATTTAAAGTGTTTTTTGTATAACTTTTGAATATCTTAATTTTAATTTTGAAATTTTAATTATTTTTTTTACTTATTTTAGCTTAAGACATTAACTAAATTAACTTTCAACAAGAAAAGAATATTACATAAATTGAAATTTAAAAAAAAAAACATATTAAAGTTCAATATATTCCTACAATATAAAGTATTTTATATTATTAGATCATATTTCATTGCCATTTAAAAGCCCAAGCAAATGAAGCAGTTGCATTACACCTCCACAATATGTGTTAATTTTTTCATAAAAGGATATTGAATACGTTAAGGAAAAATGAAATTTTTACAAATAAATTTTTAGAATTAAAGTTGATAAATTCTTAACTGATATCAATAATTTCGACTATATAGAAGAGTGAAATCCTGGGACAACGATCAAGGACAATTTTAGCATTTTATATCTATTCATTTTAAAATTATACAAATTTTATTTTTAAATTTGTCAAAATATATGTTCACCTGGCTACATGTTCTCCTCAAATTACATGATTGATTATTATTTAACGATTCTGATAATTTGATGAAAAATATAAATTAGTTAATCATTAAAATTTTAAATGGAAAGATTCATTTGAATTTTGGGTACTCGATTGTTGAAAATTGGTGGTAAATAAATTGAAAATATGTGACATCATTCACATTTTTTTGAAAAAAAAAGAATCGTAAATGATTCAAGCGACAAGAAAAAACTCTCATCAAACTACCACCTTTTGTGGAGAAAAGAAGAATAAAGCTGCAAATTTTTAGCGTGAATTCAGTTTTAATCGGACTTCAATATAAATATCGGCCTTCATAAGAAAAAATATAAATATCGGACACGAGGTGGAAAAAAA
>NW_006239035.1:224310-225707 GCF_000226075.1 Solanum tuberosum
ACAAGAAAAAGCTCTCATCAAACTACCACCTTTTGGGGAGAAAAGAAGAATGAAGCTGCAAATTTTTAGCGTGAATTCAGTTTTAATCGGACTTCAATATAAATATCGGCCTTCATAAGAAAAAATATAAATATCGGACACGAGGTGGAAAAAAATTTAGTATACTCAAAGTAGAAAAAGAGTTGAAACTATTTATATGCATTTTAAAATGACTATTTTGCTTCTATTGTTCTTTTACCATCAAGTTATTGGAATACTGACATATAATCATCAATTTAAATTTAAGAAATATTTTTTATCAAAAGACGATTCAAAATAAAACTTATGTCTCCACTTCTATAATGTTAATCATAACCTTTTAAATTCTGACTACGCTTTTAATTATGTCAACCACATGTTAAACTTATGTCTTGGATGAATGTTGGGGTGCATTGTAAGACTCTTCCAAGGTGATTTTTGATAGTTAGGGATCAAAAATAGGTACATTTTACTTGATAGAGAATAATATACCACTATGAGTGAAAACACATGCAACACTATTAAGTATTGTTTTTTCTATGATTTTTAGTCAATTTCATGGGAGAAGCTAGTAGCTTGTATGCGAGTTTAAACTTCGTAGATTTTATTTAAATAATATATTTGTGTTAATGGATTCATCAAATATGTATAAATATTAAATTTGGAATTCAGTTATTATCTCTTAAAATCATTATTATAAAATTCAGAAATTCATAAAATTAAAATTCTAGCTTTCACTATGTTAATTGTGATTTGATTTGCACGTTATAATCAATCATTTTCCTAGTTAAGGTAAAACATTCCCTGCACAATTTTAGAGGACAAATTTTCGAATGAAACTATTTTTTTCAACTTAGCTTGACAGAAAATTCTTTTTACTATTTTGATTTCACACTAGATGTATGATATTCAATATGTTTTTTTCTCCATTTCACACTAAATTTTTTTGCGAAAAATATTTTTTTTGGTATCGAACCGAATGTTTTATTAAGAAAATATTATTTTGACTGATTTTAAGAGTCGCCACTTAATTTTTAAGAAAAATCAAGAAAACTATTGTTTTCAAAAGACTAAAAACAGAAATCTAGTGAAAACTAAAAAAAAAGGTTCGAGGTTCTTATTAATATTCTAGGAAGGTTTTAAAAGCACCTAGAATATCCACTAATGTGGTTATCCGACAATTAATTATTTGGCTAAAGTAGTTTAACTTAACTTAAATTGAACAATTTTTTAGTTAAGACCATTTTAGGGGAAAAGGAAAAATATTGAAATATTATCTAAGTGAAGTATTTATTTTTTTTTGTAAAATTATTATTTAAGTTTTAAGTCAAGACGAATAATATAGTTAAATGATTAATTCAAAATGGGTGTCTTTTAGG
>NW_006239035.1:225807-228372 GCF_000226075.1 Solanum tuberosum
AATTTTATTTAGTTTTTAAATTGTTGTTTATTATTTATTATATAGAGAAATTAAATTATTATTAATTATTTAATATAATTAGAAATTTTGTGGTGCCGACATGTGGCACTATTTCCTCTCCTATTATATATAGATAGATTATATCTTAGACGGTAGTGAAAATATATCAATCTTCCTATGTTAATTCATAAACTTTCTTTCTTGTTTTTATTCTTATCCTGCAATTTCTTCTCTTCTAAAACCAGTAGGAAGGATTTCGTAAATATCTTAAAATTTTAATACTATAACTTTTATCCAAGATTTAGAAAATCACAACACATAGGATAAAAAATTTACCCTTTTTTCATCCCCAAATGTTCACATACTAATACCAAAAAGGTGAATTATGGAATAGGAGTAGATCGCTCAATTGAAGAGTAGTACAAATTTTAAACCGTCAATCGCAAAAAAAAATGAAGCAATTTTAGTGAATTTACAACATGTTTATTGTTAAAATTCACAAGGAAAAGGGTTTAGGCTATTCATTTCATGAGAAAAACAGAAGAAACTTACAATTAGAATTAATTAGCTGAGAGAGATGGGCAAAATTTGAGCTTTGACGCCGGAGAGCGAGTTCAATGATGGTGGACAAAAGTTGAGTTTTGACGCCGGAGAGAGAGTTCGATGATGGTGGGTAAAAGTTGAGTTTTGACGCCGGCGAGCGAGTTCGATGATGGTGGGCAAAATATCAACTGGGATTTAAGTTTCATTTATGTTACTTTAGTCAATTTGTGGTCTTAAAGTTGAAAATATAAACAAAAATTGAGATGTATCATTTATTACCAAAAAAGTATTGCGATGTATTAATTTAAGTAAGCCATAAGTAAAATTACATGAATACAATCGTTTGTTATAATGCCATGATTTTGTCCATAATCAATTTTTCATATTTTATTTTATTCTCTATAACAACATTCTACCTATAACAACAATATTCTTCATTATAGCAGTACACTTTTTGTAAAATTACCTCTCTATTACAGTCATACTCAAATATTATGTAATAATATAATAGGGGTTAGTGGGTTGTAGTAGAACAAAGTTGAGATGATATGCCTAAATGAAAATTAGGGCAAGTTAGAGGAACTGTGTATTTATTTGGCCGAATTAAGATTATCTAGGGAACTAAGAATCATTCTTATAATTTATTTGATGGTTTTTACGATGACAATAATATGTGATTTGTTCCTAATAGATGCATGTATAGAAAACTTCTTACATGATATGCTAGTTGTATGGTATATTTATTCGGTATGTATAATGTCACGCCCGAAGCTACCCTCAGGACGTGGATACGGGACCTAGGATCACGAGTGACCCCAAGCTAACCCTGCTGGCATATCCTAAGCATACTAAATACACTGAAGTAATGAAATACTGTGCGCAAGCTAAATTATCATGTAAACTGAAATGATGGGGAAATACCCATAAACTATCTAATAAAATAATATGAGAAGAGTTCAATGACAACTGAAGATGAACCAAAACTAAAGCTAAATCTAACTATGTCTGAAATAAAGCCTCTACTGACTATAAATACTGGGACATGCCCCAGCTAGATCTAGCAAAACTGAAACTAAAGACTGAAAGTAGAAAATAGACATGTCAATAGTCCTCGAAGAATGAGGACTCACCACTGATGCTGCTGAACTGAAGATTAGGAACCAATCTATGCGTGATCTGGAAGCTGAGAACCTCAATCAACGTCACGAGAAGATGTACCGCATAGTATGCATCAGTACTTGAAAGGTACTGAGCATGCAGCATAAGATAAAGTTGAACAATTACATAACTGAACAAAGCAATAAAGCAATGATATAAACTGAACATGGTAAGGATACTGAATATACTGAACATGAACTAACTGAATGCAATGACCAAGTTTATAACATGTTGAGCCTGAATATTGAACTAATAACATGGTCGATGCAATAGAACTGTCACGACCCGGGAGCACCCCCTAGTCGTAACCGGCGTACTCGACCACGAAGAGGTCTAATACAAGCCTCTTAGCATTCATTCATCGCATAGACACTAAAAACCATAAGGAATTAAAAACTTTCTTTACAAAGAAGACATTTCATTAAAAATAGCAAGCAGAAGACTTTCTAGACGTTATACATGATGTCTCAAACCATCTAATACTTTAGAGTACAAAATTCGGGACTAATCCCGTACACAACTTAAACAATACTAAAAGGACATAAAAGAACATATTGAGTATTGTCCTCGAATCTATGAGGACTCACCAAGTCTTCATCTTCAACACTTAGAAACCTATCAAATAGCCATGACATGTCATCATCTCCAAATCCCTACACTTTAGTCAAAAAGGGAAAGGAAGGGGTTAGCACAATTAAGTACTAAGTATGGAGACCATGCAAAAACATGCCAAAAAGGACATTTTCAAAGAATAAATGCTTTCGTATCAATTTGATAAAACCTTTCCTTTACAAGTATAAGAGACATAATACAAGTCAACATTAACATATAAGACCATAGCCAACCATACATATACTCAACATA
>NW_006239035.1:230342-265339 GCF_000226075.1 Solanum tuberosum
TGTCACGCCCCGAGACTACCCCCGAGACGCGTACACGGGACCTAGGACCACAAGTGATCCCAAGCTAACCCTGCTGGCATGATCATGAGCATACTAAAGATAATAATAATTGATGCGGAAGCTAAATCATAAAGTAAGTCTGAAATGATGGGGAATACCCATATACTATATCTGAGATATATGAAAACTGATGAGTTTAATACAAGGAAGATATTAACTCAATACTAAGCTGAATCTATCTATGTCTGAAATAAGCCTCTAAACTGACTAGAAATGTTGGGACATGCCCCAACTAGATCTAGCAAAACTGAAACTAAAGCTAAAGCAAGAAAGAAAATTATGTCACTAGTCCTCGAAGAATGAGGACTCACCACTGATGCTGCTGAACTGAAGATCGGGAATCGATCTAAGCGTGATCTGGATGCTGAGAACCTGAACCTACATCACGAGAAGATGTAGCGCACGTATGCGTCAGTACTTGAAAGGTACTGAGCATGCACGATAGGATAAAGTTGAATAATAACATAACTGAACAAAGTAATAAAACAATTATATAATCTGAACATGGTAAGGATACTGAATATACTCAACATGAACTAACTGAATATTGAACTGATAACATGGTCTATGCAATAGAACCTGACTGAACTGTGGGAGCTCCTAATAACCGACATAAAACCACATGAGCTAAATGTGGAGTCCGATGTATACGCCCCATCGAGAGGACCCAATATACCCTGCCAGAGATCTAAAGGCATGATTGGCGTGATCACTAAAATATTGCCCACAGAGGGGATTTACAACCTATGGGGGCACGTAGTTCTGGAACTTGCGGGTGACTGACACTAGTCCACTCGGTATCAAGTCTACTCCCAACTAATTATGTGATTTAGCAATTTATAACTAAAATGCTGTGAATTCTGGATAGCTCAAATACTGACATGCTAACTGAAAATGCAACATTAATGTACTGATAATGAAACATTTATAACTGGAGCATGTATAACTGAATAATCTGACCTAGTATGTGCAATTCATGAACTAAAAGAACTACATTGCTAGGGTTCTGAAATTACGAAGGAATTTATACTAAAACATGCTGAAAATCATGATAACCTGTTTAGGAACATTAAAGTAATTAATTCATAGTAATCTGCTGAAATTCTAGAAACCCTATGTCTAGTTGGTAATAAGGGAATCAAGAATCTGACTGAATTCTAGGGACCTAATGGGTGAAAGGAATCCACTAGTGAAATCCCATATATCTGGTGATGAATTCCACGGAGAAATCTTTCGATTTTGGGGCTAGAACTGATGGAACCTTGCTGTGGTCTTGAATTAGGGTTCTTGACCTCTTTCTCCTCTTACGTTCTAATTTCTATGTTTCTTTGATGAATGATCTGACTTGGGTAAGGTCTAATTATGTTTCTAGGCTAAAACTGACCAAAACAACGTAGTTTAGGGGTTAAACGATGTAGTTTAGGGGTCCAATGCATAGGGAAAAGACTAAACAACCCCTGACTTAACTATTGTCGGGGTCACCGACGGACCGTGGATTGACCGATGGTCTGTGCTGGTCGGCCATCGGTCGCGACTGAGGCTGGAATTTGGGGCATCGATCCACGGTCTATGGCCTTGCCTACGGTCCGTAGGTCTGGCCGTGGGTCGATACTTAGAGGAATTTTTTGGGGCTTTCTGGGGAGGGCTGCAGGTGGCCATGCATTGACCACCAACACAGACCGTAGGTCACCCTACGGTCCATGGGTGGCAACCATGGGTTGCACCTGTAGCTTCTGAAAATCTGCATTCTAGTAGTTCTAGCATACGGGGTGTTACATATATGTCATGATCTGAGTCTACACCCTAAACGTGATTTGCATTCATAACCATCGTTGGTTCCAAGAGAATCCTTGATCTGACATGCTAATAACTGAATACTATGACACTATGAGGAAGCTTTTAAAAGATGAGTAGGGAATCAATTTAGAAACCAAACTCAACAACTCTATTTAAAAATCTAAAATTTGTATAATATGCATATGTTTGTAAAATAGTGGTGAAAGGTATGACTTAATTGACTCTTTTATGAAGATTCTAACATATTGGAGATAGGTTATCAAGACAAGACCTAGCAGGCCACCTGAATAGTCTACTAATAACTTATACTAATTACTCAAAGTCAAGATAAACTGGAGATCTCCAAAAGTAAAAAGGTCTCACTGAAGCTATATAAAGGTGATCCTAATGATATGGTTGTTATCGATCTTGAATATCTAAATCTGCATCATTAAAAAATGCAACATCAAATGGCATCAGTACATGAAATGTATGGTATGTAAAATATTTGAATGAAACAACTAGCTAAAATTGAACATACTCAGCTGAATGAGTAACTCCGAGGTTAGACTGAAACAAAGTCATCCGAGTTGTAAAATTTGCATGTGTGTTTTCTCAATAAAAATTTTAAACTGATTATATGCCATAATAGCAATTACTAAAAATAATATAGCTTTACTTTTCTTGGGGATTTTCTTATGATCGACATAAACCATGTTCGCTCATGATGTATAACTTACAATCTTAGTTGGGAGGGCTGCCTTATACTGTGCCAGGATATAGAACTTGTCTGTTTGATGTGGATCCACTATCGAGCCTCTTGGACTAAAGGAGATGACCATTCTGCGGTGTGCTAAAAAATCCTATGGTGGCACGTAATTATGAGACTTGAATTTTCTAAACTCTCATCCTCTTGCTACTATATAATCCTCCAAAAATTATTTGTATATACTAATACACTCATAGATAGATAAACTATTTGTCTTTGTAAATCACATACAAGACTTTACTCTAAATAGTTCTTTAGAACTGAACTGAACTTTCTATAAAATATTGGGATAAGGCACAGGTACCCCCCTAGACTATGACTGAAATCTCATAAACACACCTTAACTAAACTAAGGTCCTTATTACGCCCCCTTCCTGAACTCTTTTTTTTTTGTAATTTTGTACACCTTTTGGGTTATGTGGAACACTCCATAACTCCACATAGTTGAAGCGCGTGGGAGATGTTTGGATGCGCGTTTCTCTCGACCTACTTCTAAAGATAGATAGAAAGGTTTGGAGAGAATTTCAGAAAGTCATTCTCTCTTTTCTAAAGCTGCGCAAGCCCCCCCTCCCCCTCCCTCCAGAACAAAGCCCACCCTCTTTTCCCCCCTTTAATGAAGGACCTTCACCTCGCTTCCAATTCATTTGTGGGTCTGGATCTGATTTTTTTTTCAATTTCGAGAATCAACCAACGAAAAAATCCGTAGCACAGGTGACTCACAGCCTCCCTCTCACCCAAATAAATGAAATGGGATGAATCAAATCAATAAGTTTTTTGATTGATTCAGGGCGTAGCGAAACCAAATTCAATCAAGGAAAGGGGACTTACTTTTCCTAAGGATGATTCATCTTATTCAGATTTAGCTATGTTAATGGAAGAGGAAAAGTTTTCAGATGAAGACTTGTGCCTTATCCCTAAAATCACTATGCTCTTTCAAATATGAAAGATACTTTAATTTCTTTAAAAACTGACTATGAGTTAAGGTGTGTCTGTGGAATTTCGATCATAGACTAGTGGGGTACTTGTGCCTTATTCCTAAAATAACTATGCTTTCTCAAAGCTGAAATCTACTTTGTTTAAAAACTGACTATGATTTCTTTATGAAAATATGGCTTTTCATTTCTTTCTGAAATAATACACTTGAAGATAAATATACTTTCTTGAAATAGTGCACTTGAATTTAAATATATTTTCTTGAACTCCTTTCTTTAAATAATGCACTTGAATCTAGATATACTTTCTTGAAATACTTCTTTAAAACTTGTAATATATGTTTTACCTATGAAAAAAATGCATATGAAATACTACAACAATATCTACAAATAACTTTAGCTAAAAAGGGCACATGTTGTAGAATAAATATAAACCATCATTCAAGAATCATCAATGAATATGAAATACAATAATTTCAACAATAGAATTCAACATCAAGAAGTTTGGATTAATTAGAAAACAACATGAATTTATGGATTTTGGGGTAAAAACTCTAACTTTGGCCTTACTAAATGAAATTGTAGATGTAGGACGTGAGAAAGAACTAAGTCCCTTACTATGATAACCTTACATTCCTTGAATCTCTCCAATTGAAACCCTAAGATTTAAGAACAATTTCAAAAGCCTGTTCTTGAACCTTGAGATGAGTTATCTTAAAACCCCTAGGTTTTGATGGTAGATTCTTGTTAAGGATACACAATCATATGTTAGAATTACTAGAAAATTGTGAGAGTATGCTAACTTGGATTTGGAAGGAAGAAATCTTGATGGACTTTCCCCAAAATCAAATGTCGAACTCAAGAATCGAGTTCTTGATTTCACAACTAGAGCTAGGAAGAGGATTTGATGTTAGAATTTTTGTAGAAATTCTAAAATTTGTATTATAAGATTATGGAAAATACTTACGAAGACTTGGTAGAGTTTAAGAGAGATCTTGAGGGATGTAGGGTTGACCGAGGAGTGAAAAGAAACTCAAAATAGCGCTTTTATAAAATCTAGAAAAAATTATATAAAACTGATATAAAGTGATATACAGGTCGTATACAGTGATATATGGATCATACATTTATACTACGAGTCGTGGTCTGACTTGTGGTTGCTAATTGGGTGGATTTAAAAACTATCTGATGTTTCCCATGGGTCATAGTACGGGTCGTACTACTGAAAGTTTCAGACTAGAGCATCTCTGGTAAAACGATCGTAACATTTTAATCCAGACTCAGAATTACAAATGATTAGTGGAGTTAGAAATAAGACACAAATATCTTTAATTTGATGGGTAAAAGGACACATAATTTTTCATATTCTAAGAGATATGCTCGTTTGAAGCTGACCCTTGCATGATCTTATACAAAAACTTAATCGATAGTTATCGTCATCATCCTCTTCGTCACCCGAACCTGCTGCAGTTCGGCTGCTTCCCGCCTTGCTTGGTTTTAAGATTTTTTTAGTGCTCTTGAAACTGAAATAATTGCAAGTGGCAGCCCCTTTTATTCTTTGGCAACCTCTTTTGCTATGTCAAGTAGAGATGGATCATCGACAAAATTACCGACTTTCTGCCAGAAAAGGATCCATGCTTTCTCTTCAGATAACATTCCACTTCCAATGTCTTCTGAGCTCCCATTGCTGCACAAACAGATAGGAAACGTGTTGTGAATGTCACTTTGCACTGGTGTTTGCGGTTGCTTCCACTTGGAATTCCAAGTCTCTTTAGATCAAGGGTCTTCTGAAAATCATCCAAGATTATAAGGATGTGGCTGTTCTGATCCGTTAACCTTGTACGCAGCTGATCTTCACGACTCCATAACTTATTCCCTGCTAATGTCAGCCCGATTTCTCTTGTGATCTCACCCTCAATTCTTTTTGAGTCTGGTTGTTGATTGACAATTACCATGAATACATCATCAAACAACCATTCTTGTTTCGCCTTTTGTCTGATTTTGTCAGCCAGTGTTGTCTTACCAGCACCACCCAAGCAAATATCCCAATCATAGTGACCCCGTCATATTGCAGAGCTGCCATGACCTCATCATCTTTCACTATATAGCCTCACTTTGGATCGGATGATCAAAGGAGATTACATCAGACTTGTTGCTTTCATTTTGAAATTCAATCACCTTGAGTGTAATTTTCTTAGCACTCCTGCTCAGCGAGTAACGTGACTTCAAGTTTGGACACCAACCGTATCTTTCAACCTCAATTGTACCTCGTTGCATTACAGCTGCCACATCTGCAGTAGTGGTATCAACACTAGTTAACCAGGCCTTGCCATTTGGAAAATGTCTTTTAAGTTTCTCCGTGCATTTTCCGCTCTTCGTTGCACCTCACTTCTGATATTCTTCAGGTTCTCAGATTCTTTATCCATGCATCTTATGTTGCTCTGGTAGTAAAATATATACCCAAACCCTCGCGCAACTGGCTGCATCAAGCAATCTGTGACTTTTTCCACAAACATAGATAAAGAACTCCATAGCTAGTATAGTTTAGTAATAAGCCTTTTATCAACTCTGAAGTCTGAACTCTGCTATTGTTTTTTTTTTATGCTTTCTAATTCTCTCTTTTTGACTGGTTTTCTTAGTTACTGGGAAGTAATGGTGTGAATCTGGTGGAAATGAAGAATTTGGTATGAAAATGAAATATGAGAGAGCGGAAATGGAGAATTTGGTATGAAAATCAAAAAGTAGCAATGTGAGAGAATTTGGTATGAAAATGAAAGATCATAGAGCGGATTGGAAATGAAGAATTTGGTATGAAAATCAAAGAGTAGCAATGTTGGAGAATTTGGTATGAAAATGAAAGCTTAAGAGAGGTAATGGAGAGTTTGATTGTGTTATTCCAAGCAACAAATTCACAGAGATTTATAAGTTGTGCATTCAGGGTTGAGAATAAGAATAATGGGGTCAAAATAATATCTTTAAAGTGAGAGTATTGATTAGCTAACATTTTAAAGTAGTGAACATCTGATTCCATATCTTCCTTCACTCAAACTCATGTTAGGACTTCCCAAAATATATGCTTTCTTGCAATGGCAGACACTATAAAGAAGAAAAAAGGAAAGAAATTGTTGCTTTTTGGAATTTTTCATTTGCTTGCCAAGTACTCAAAGATCACACTTTGTCCATACATTCTCTCCAACATTTGACAAATTAAAGTATATCCTTTCCAGTTTCATTCAATTTGCCTAAGCTTTGGTGGACACAGATACCTGGTAGAACTTTATTTTAAATGCTATGCTTATTATAAAATAGACACTCGATTTTTTTATGACAAGGAAACTTGCAGTCGCTACCCTTATAATAGCCTTCACATATAGGAGACACAAAACTACACTAGGCAAGTCTCATGTAAGCCGATGAAAGATATGTTTTAAGATACGACGACATTTGTGCATAACTCAATCCCAAAAATCAGTTTATGAGGACTCCTTGAGTCCATATAAACAAATCACGAGTCTATTCCCAACCAATCTATAACACATTTGTTAGTTTTCGATGATAATATTATTTATAATAGTTCAAATAGATTATCCTTAATAATTGAAATATAGAAATAGTTTCAGAATTTTCTTCTCTGGTATTGGTGACAAAGCCATTTATCTTGTCTTTGTATCAATATAGTCACTCAACTTAAACCTTGTCTTATACTAAGTACACTCCAATTGAAAAATAAACCATCTTCTTGCACTGAAAATCTGACATGGAAGGGGGACCATAAATCAACCTGAGAGGCCAACAACAATAACTACACATCATACCGAGTGAAATCCCATAAGTAGTGTCTGGGGAAGGTGGGTATGTAGCTTACCCCAACCTTGCAAAGGTAGAGAGGTTATTTATGATATATAGACCCTCAACTAAAATAAACCGTATCAAATCAGGTATCAACCGGAATGGCCATTTGAGAAAGTTACAAGAATCTCAACTTATTGGATAGTGTTTTAAGAAGTGAAATCCAGAAAATGAGTCTTTGGCAGAGGTCACTTTGGATTTCATTTTCTTATTTGTTCAGTTATTATTAAATCAACAACCTTTTTTTTACAAATGATATTTATGTAAAACAAAAAAATCTTTGATCTTTTGAGAACATTTGTCGAACCATATTCAAAATGCTTTTTATTTTTCAACACTTTTTTTTATATATTTGACACATAAAAACACTTCTTGAAAATATTGGTCAAACACAAACTACTAACAAAAGTACTTGTCAAATAACTTTGCCAAATACAAACCACTACTCTCCAAAACACTTTTTCAAATAACATTAATTTTTTTATAAGAGGTACTTCTCAAAATAAGTTGATATTATCACCTTGTCCATGGACACTATTAGATTTGTCACCAGCAGTTAACATGTAATTAATTTTGCGCTTCCTTTGAAGTCCATAATGTATAGCTTTAAATATGATGTTGAGTACTATTTTAAAGTCCAACAAATCATCATATTAATTATTAGGGGAGGATCTATAACATTAGATCTATTCCTATGAATCCAGTAACTTTTAGGTAGAATTCTGTATTTATATTAACAAATTTATTAAGGAGGGTATGCATATTTAATTGTCAATCCAACAACTAAAACGAGTTTTGGATTCAATACTAAATTCAGAACTCATACATTTCGAATATTGATTCAGCTTCTTATCATCATCTCAATATTCACTCAAGTAGAGAAGTACTTTCATATTTATTTTTGAGTGAACAGGTTAAAAAAAACCCTATTATTGTTGTTTTGTGAGTTTTATATCTAAATTACCAGTGTTCCACATCTCCCCCCAACAATAGATACCTATATGTCAACAAAATGGTTAATTAGTGGCAAAATATTTGGGATAGGCATAATACATAAACATGACCCTTAACCTGGCGTCAGCTGACAAATATGACATTTAACTTTGGGTGTGCGCAAGTATACACTTAAACTTGTATAAAATTGAACAAATCGACACATTAGTCCTACATGACACCCTACATGGCAATTTTGTGTCCTATGTGGCATCCTACGTGTATTATGTCATGTAGGACACATGTGTCTACTTGTTCAATTTTATACAAGCTTAAGTGTCTACTTGTGCACACTCAAAGTTGGAGGACATAGTTATCTGCTAGAGTCAAGTTAAGGTTTATGTTTATGTATTATGCCTTGGGATAACTCGGGAAAAAGAATGAGAGATTAAGGGTGTGTTTGGTATTTTTTCAATTTTTCCATGTTTGGTTGGCTTAAATATTTGGAAAATGTTTTTCAAATCAACTCATTTTCCTCAAATTTAAGGAAAATGACTTCCCTTCCAAAATTAAGGAAAACATTTTTCAAAACTCTACTTCATCCTTTAATTTTTTTTCTTACCCTACTCATACCCCGTACCTGACCCTCCCAATTCAACAAAAAATAATTTTTTTTAAATTCCAATATTTTTATCCCTACCACCAAACCACTCCCCTCCTCAAATAAAAAAAAATCATTTTTTACGCCCCCCCTTGCCCCCCCCCCCCGTGTCACCCCGCCCAGGCCACGACAGTCAATTATTTTTGAAAAATATTTCAAATTTTTTTAAAAATCATTTTTATACCCCCCAACCCCGACCCCGTCAGATTTTTTTTTGAATTTTTTTTCCTAGTTCAAATCTCAGGGTCGGATTTTGAAACGATAATCGGGGTCTTGTCCTAGTTTGGATGTTGGGGTCGGGTCCGAGATCAATTATCGGGGTTGATTTTCGGATCAGAAATTATTTTTCCTAAAGAATATTTTTTAGTTTCAAACCAAAAATAAAAGATATTTTATAAAAAATATTTTTCATTCACCAACCAAACATTAAAAAATATTTTCTACTCACCAACCAAACATGAGAAAATAAGTTATAAATCCACTTGTTTTCCATGAAAAATATTGTTTTCCAAGAAAATATTTTTCATGGAAAACATTTTCTTTCATACCAAACACACCCTAAAAAGGACAAACGGTTCCACTTGGCCGTGTCTAAGGATTTATTAAGCTTACCATTTGTTAAAAATTCAAACATGAATGTAGTTAAAATTCATATGATATACAATCAATAATACAATTCTTTTTCGTCGAATTTACTAATTCACACTGATTAAGAATTAGAATCCAGGAAAATTTATTTGACTCTTGTGAGCTTTAACCTACTGAACCTACCGTACCGGGTTCTCCTTTTACGAATATACTAGGTAATTTGCACGCGCTTCGCGCAGTCATAAATAATAATTGCATTGAACTTGCAAATAATCCTTTACTAATATCCATACATTAAAAATAATGGGGAAAATAGGTTCTTATAAAAATATTAGCAATATTCCAACATGAATTTGATTATTTGTCATTATCACATAACTCAAGAACCTCTAATGAATTAATTATTCAGGAAATAATAAATCATCGTTTCCTTAATCAACAGTAGAAGGAAAATAAAGAAGAAAATAAGAATATATATACAAAGGCATTTCGTAAGGAAAAGAACACATTTAAGTTGCATAGATTATACAATTGTGATATATGTCTCAGGAAAAAATTCAAAAATGTGTTAACAGATTAAAAAAAGAAATTACACTTTGAATATGAAAGCAATTATAACTTTTGAACTTGCATAATGAATTTTTTCAATTGATAAGTGAGAAACTTCAAATTTATGTAAAAATAGATAATATGTAAGCTTATATATATATATACTACTTTTACTTATAGAATTTTATATGGAATATCAAAACATGAATTCTTGGAACTGAGTAGAATATTTATTTTCTGCATAATAAATATACCTACTATATGTGTATATGTTCAATATAACCGGAGACAATAACTTTTTAGAACATAAACAACAAAGTTTAAAACATGTACTCAAAAACAACAATTAATATCATAAGCATAATCATAAGCATAAATTAATGACTGTAAAAAAAAATACCAAGATATGTAAAAGTAGAATGAAATAGAAAGGAAAATATTGGGACCACTAAATGCACAATGTCCCCTTCAGAAAATTATTGCCCTCTAATACATGAAGTTTAAAGAATTACATCCTATTAGGATGGAACGATTTTATTCACCAACGTATTGATATAAAAAACAATGGTGTCAGTAATCCACTCAACAGGAGCAAATTACACGAATACTTAATTGTACAGAAGAAGAAAAAGAAGAAGGAGAAGAACAAGAAGTTTAGAATTTTTGTTGTTTTAAAATAAGAGGAAATCCCTCTATTTATAGACAACAAAGGGTAGTGTGAACAACTATTTATTGTGCCTTATCGGAAATGTCACAATTCTTTGGAAAAGTCACAACCTTTCATAAACGTCACAACCTTTCAAAAAAGTTACAACTCTTCATAAAAGTCACAACTTTTCGTAAAAGTCACAATTTTTCATAAAAAGTCACAACTTTTCATGAAAGGGAAGGCTAGTTTTGGAAATAAATAGATTAAAAGGGAATCCTAGTTTGTGGTGGCGCCACATAGACGGGCCTAGAGTTAACTTTTATATATATATATATATATATGTTTGTTTTAAATTGAATGAGCCATTTGAAAAGTGTTGAATTTATACAACCCCTTAGACTTGATAAGTTTTGTAAGGTAGACACTCAAACTTAATGAGTGACCACGTAGGCACTTGAACTTGACATAAATGTACCCATCTTATCCACTGGATAATGGAATGTGTAAGAAGTGTTAGGTACTCTCTTTTGCTAAATGGATAACCATTTGTTTCTTCCAATGGCTTAAGTCTGAACTCTACTGTTTTTATTTTATTTATTATTTTGCTTTCTAATTCTCTCTTTTTGACTGGTTTCTTAGTTACTAGGATGTAAAAATGTGAAAATGAAAACTAAAATAGAAGCAATGTAGAATTTCATATGAAAATGAAATATCGGAGAGTAGAAACGGGGAATTTGATGTGAAAATGAAAGCTAAAAGAGCAGCAATGTAGAATTTAGTATGAAAATGAAATATTAGAGCGTGCGGAATTGGAGAATTTGGTATGAAATCAAAGAGTAGCAATGTTGGAGAATTTGGTGTGAAAATGAAAGCTTAAGAGTGGCAATGGAGAGTTTGATTGTTTTATTCCAAGCAATAAATTCACACAGATTTATTAACTATGCATTCAGGATTGAGAATAAGAAGAGTGGGGTAAAAATAATACATATATTTAAAGTGAGAGTTTTCATTAGCTAACATTTTAAATTATTGAACATCTGATTCCATACATCTCTTCCTGATTAATTGCTTCGTGATGATTCAATGAAAACTTGTCTTATTTGTAATTTTAGAGTAACTGGTGCTCAATTCGTTTGAATTTATTTGTTTTACTTGTACTTTTAGTCTATTTAAAGAAGAATGTCACTTTCTGTACATTCAACATTTTAGCTGACATATTTAAAATCATAAGATTTGAAGAGCATTTTGATACATTACACACATCTTCAGTTTAAGACCATCAAAGAAAAGGCTGAGCTTAGTAGCGCGAGCTTCTGACCAAAGTGGAGGCATTAAAGTGATGGAAAACACATGTTTGACACCAACAAATGTGATGTATCGAATATACATCGGGTTTGAGTCCTCAACAATCTTCACAAAGAGTGACCCCACAACTCCGAGTTGAGCGCCCATTACTTCTATACTGCTTTACTCTATCATTTGCCAATACACTTATCATAAATTTTGAAAAAACCATAATCATATAAATCAATAATATTGGATATGTTATTGTTATAACGAATAGATAAATAAATTATGCATGGTAAAAGTTAAATAAATAGAAAAAACTTAAGTTACAATGATTTTTACTCTAGGTTAATAGAAGTTAGACATAAGCTAAGCTTTGTATTACACTAATTATTGATGTAGCATGTAAGATTTTTCAAGAACTCGAGTTCTAAACTAAAATGAAAATTATAAACTGATTTTGGTCCCTTTTTCGAAATGGTTTTCACCAATGAGTTCCTAAAACCTTGAACATCATTTTCAAGGATTAAATTTCAGATTCAAACCTTCTTTTTGAAATCAGATTTTGAGTTGGTTGACCCATTTTTAAGGAAATTGATGTGGGTATTGTAGTTTCCCAAAATTTATTGTGAATACTTGCTTGTATATAGATTGGGTGGCTTTGAGAGTGATTCAGAAGGCGAAGACTCAACTCTTGGAGTGATTAATTGATTGGTTTAAGGCAACTGATCTCTTAAGCTTTGCAATATAATAGAATTATCTACTTCTCAGTGTATGCGTGTTGAGAAGTAATTGGAATGAGGTGAAGGGTCTTATTGCTCCACTTGATTAATGTTAATAAACAAAGAAGGGGTAAATGAAAAGGCTTCGTGATGATAACGATCATTTGTGAATTCTCTTGTTGTGACCCTATTTGATTGATTTGATGAAATGCCTCTGATGACTGAATGTGAAGTTGAATTACATGATTTTTGTCTCTTCATGTGGTGTGATATTGCTTGTGTGCATTAATTGTTGAACACCGTGATGAGACATGTGGTGATTATTGATGCCGAGGTTCTTTCCAATAAGTGCTTGTGATGATGAGGTCATTTTTGACAAGTGCAATTGATATAAGCCGGTGGGAAATGGTTCCAACTAGTGAATTAATATAAACCGATGGAAAATGGTTCCAGCTATTAATTTGGTATAAAGCCGATGAGAAATGATTTCCACTAGTGATTTGATATAAAGACGATGAGAAATGGTTCCTGCGAGAGTTGGTTCCAGTAGCGTGAGCTTGTGACCAAAGTGGAGTCATTAAAGTGATCGACAAATCATGTTTAACACCAACAGATGTGATGCATCGAATGGTACATTGGGTTCGAGTCCTCAACAATCTTCACAAAGACTACCTCACAACTCCGAGTTGAGCGCCCATTACTGGTATACTGCTTTACTCTATCATTTGCCAACTCACTTAACATAAATTTTGGAAAAACCATAATCATATAAATCAATACTATTGGATATGTTATTGTTGTAACGAATAGACAAACAAATTATCCATGATAAAAGTTAAATAAATAGAAAAAACTTAAGTTGCAATGATTTTTACTCTAGGTTAATAGAAGTTAGACATAAGCTAAGCTTTGTATTACACTAATTACTGATGTAGCATGTTAGGTCTGTTGATAAAATATTTTTCCAACAAGGTCAAGGTATGTATGATGAAAAAAATTAAGTAAAAAGATTAGCGACAAACTTCATAACCGATTTCTATTTTTTGTAGCGGAGGCCAATATCAGGAATAACAATATCTGAACTATCAAATAAATTCATCGTCGAGAATTGAATAATATAACATAGGAAGTTCTTTTATCCATACCAAACACAACAAACATTATTAAAAAAGAAATAATATTTATTTGAATTTTCAAACAAGGAGAAGAAATATATAAACAATACTACTAATAATACTATTAACATATCTAAAATAAATTCTGCATTTTATTTCTCTATTTCTTTTCTTTCAAACATAAGAAGATTAAACACTATCAATATTTTTCTCAAGAATCTCATTCTCAGCCTTTCGCTTCGAAAACCTTTCTTTCGAGCGAGAATATATCACTAAAAACAATCTTTTAACCTAAAAAACTATATGAATAAAGTCTGCATAAATCATATCCCCTCCCCTACCGAAACCCCCACTTACGGAATTACACTGGATGTTGACGCTGCAATAATCTGATCAGCCTTATCTTCTATCAAAGACATAAAATAAGGACTAGGAGGTTTACTAGAACTAAATCCTAATGGAGTATTTTTTGTTGAAGTACCTGAATAGATCATCCACAAATCACAAAATGCACCAATAATATGCTTATGAATGTTTTTCTCATCATTAATCTCCAAATACCAAGCACATATCTCTTCAAGATACTCCTCCCAAGATTTAATCCCTTGATTTGCTTCAACCATTCTTTCCATAGACTTCTTGATATTCCCATAAGGATCCCCCGAACTCGATAGACGTACAACACATGAGTCGTTAAATGGTAGCTAGTACTTGAGCCCGTTACTACTACTTATACTATTACTCTTTGACCCTTCAAGAATTGGACTAGTTTTTATCCCATAAGCATCCATAATCGAGTCCATCTGCGTTATAACACATGAGTCATTCGATGGTAGATACTTGAGACCGTTACTACTAGTACTATTATTAGTATTCTTTGGCAATGTTACTGCAAGAATTGAAGGAGTTTCTTCCTCACGAGGATCCATCAAATCCATAGGTGTTATAATGCACGAGTCAATAAATGGTAGAGACTCGACCCCTTTATTACTAGTACTATTATTACTCTTTGACAATTTTGATGATGACACATCAAGAATTGAACTAGCTTTTTCACCTACCTCAAATTTTTGAGAGTTGAAAATGTTGTCATTATTTGCAACTCTAAAAGAGAGAGTTCTAGGGTTTCCACAATGTAGCAATCGACATAGCAAATGAGAAAACGAGGATTTTTTTGGCTTTTGAAGAGAGAAGAGAGCTTCATTTATTTTTAAAAAGAAAAAATACGGGGGAGGTACTGAAATGTGAATGGTGAAAAAAAAAATGTGACCTTTTCTCTTTATATATATAGTTGTTGGAGTTTGATGGTTGGGTTGTGAATAATTAATGCAATTTTTCTGATTTTTTATTGGTGTGGAGAGCAATAAATGTCATGATAGAGTTTGTTGTTTGAAATTTATGATTTAAGGAAGGCTTGTTGTAAAATAAATATATATGTAATATGATATCACATGTTAAATATTCATTTTATTTAATGGATATTTGACTAAACAAAATATTTAAAAAAGAAAGACATATTTTTACCGTTAGCACAAGTTTTACTACATTTATGACATATGCTACATTTATAAGTTATATTAAATTGAGAATTGACTTAAAATGAACCCTCTTTCAAATCAAAATAAATCTTGGAATTTTTCTTGGACTCCAAATCAATTAAAGGTTCTCAATCTACATTGTTGTTTGGTTGTGATGGAATTAAATACTCCAAAGATTTTATAAATCAAAATTGAATTTCAAATTTGAGTAGTAATTTAGTGCTCGTTTGACCATAAAAATTCAAAAAAGAAGAAGTTATTTTTGAAATTTTCAAAATTGAAGTTTTGTTTGACCAAATTTTATGCTAAAGAATATTTAAAATTTTAAATATACTTTATAAAAATATGATTTATACCAATTAGTTAGTGAACATAACTACAATTTGAATAAATTACCTTTCACCACTAATTTCTAGACAAAATTTCGCAGCCGAATTTCAATTGTATAAACGTGTAGTTTTCAAACTTTGTATAATATAATTTGTATAACTTTTATATAATATACTTTTTATCACTGGTTAAAGTTAAGATATTTGTGTTTGTATAAATTCGTTATTTCGAGTTTATATAAAATAAATACAAATCAATTGATACTAACCAATTTATACAAATACGAACGAAAATAACTCAATTATACAAATACACGCGAATTATTAAAATAGGGTCGCCCATAACAATTTAAACTATAGCTGCAACCCGTAAATATGCAAACTATAGCTACAATCCAAAAATAACCCTTGGCCTGGCTTACTTAACTCAGCGGAAGACTTAAACTCAACAAAGGTAAGTTCATATAATAAACTGGAATGTCATAAAGGAACATTCAACTGACCATTAAGGCAAACTCAAGTCTCAACATGGAATAATGACAATGAAAAGACTAAAGAACTAACATTTGACTGTCTACGAAGCCTCTAATAACAACTGAGATGGATGTTGGGACAAACCCTACAACATCCTAATGAACTAAACTAGAAAATAATGAAGTGGATCCTCCGGAATGCAAGGAGGCTCACCAACAGACTCTGAACTGCTCACTAGATCAACGATGCGCCGGAATGCCGATCCTAGTTACCTGCGTCTCCATCATAAGACGATGCAGGCCAACTGGCACCAGTACATTGAATGTACGAGTATGAGAGTTGGAATGCTAAACATAACATAGGCTTGAAAAGGATCTGAAAGAAACACTTATCTTGGCTCTTTTCAACTCATGAATACTTAACTGAACTCATTTCATTGTAAAGCAGTTTAAAACAAGTGCAATATAAAGAAAAAGAAAACTGTTTAAAACATGTTGTCAACTCAAAATCATAAAATCATAAAAGACATATCATGAACCCTCTCAAAGTCTACTTGTGCAATGCATGAATGGAGTCCCATACCCCCATCCATACTAAGCATAACCCCTTGAGGAACCATGCAATTACTGTTGTGGGAGTTTCTCTAACCGACAACCACCACTTAAGAGTTATAGTGATGATACAACGATCTACCTCACGTTGCCAGCGCATCCTATACCAGGCCAAAGGTATATGACCTGAACTACTAAGTCGATCCACTAGTCTATGCGAAAAGGATTCATCTAAAAAGTATGACCCTTTTCTACCCATGATGGCTACATGGTTTATGGGGACGTGAGTTATCTGAACTCAAGCTCATCCCCATATCGGTGCTCAATACTACTCCCAAAATATGATAC
This sequence comes from Solanum tuberosum, assembly GCF_000226075.1. Classification (NCBI taxonomy): domain Eukaryota; kingdom Viridiplantae; phylum Streptophyta; class Magnoliopsida; order Solanales; family Solanaceae; genus Solanum; species Solanum tuberosum. The sequence continues at coordinate 247,473 of NW_006239035.1, forward strand.
TTGCTCTTTATGTTTAAAACATACTTCTTTATGTGATTTGAGATTAGTGCTCAAAAACTTAGCTCAAAACTATCTTGGAAATCTCAGTTTCCTCTCTTGCTTCATTTAGAAAGCGATTACTCTTTTCTGAAAACTAGCCCGAAGGCTCTTTGGAAATCTCAGTTTCCGTTCTTATTTAAATGTGAAAAACATTTTAAATCTCTTTGGAAAATACTTAGTCCCCATATGTTTATTTGAAGAAAAGAACTTCAACTTTACTCTTTACTGAACTCAAAAACATAAGTCTTAAAACAAAATTAAAACATTTGTGAAAGACTCTTTGAAAACATTAAGAACTTATCTTAACTTGACTTTGATCTTAACTTCTCTTGACTTGACTCTTAACTGATCCTTGAATTGAATTATGGATTCAAGGATTAAGATTTGTGATTGGAAAGATCTCATGATGTTTAGGAATGACTTTGAATAGCTAAACCTCAGAAAAGTTACGAAATCACCGTCTAGGAACAAGTCCGCGACGCGGAGACGTTTCAGAATAAAAGCTCGTGAAATTAATTTTTGAGATAGAGGAGTCCGCGTCCTAACCGCAACGCGGAGACAATTTTTCTTCACTGAGGGAGCAAGTCCGTGACGCAGACCTGCGCGCCAGAACCTGCTAGACTTTTCCTTCTTCGTTTTCTGGCCCCAAATCGCTTAAACTCGATTTTAGAACTCAAATTCTTTTTAGATCCCGATACCCATCATATGTATTCAAGAACCTAACTCAATACAACTCTAAAACTCAATGTAAAGATCTCAGAAACTCCTCAATTCTTCCCAATTCAAGAACAACATTCAAATTCAAGAATACATGTCAAGAACATCCACTTTCAAACTCTTTTAGGACGAATTTCGCTGAACCAAACATGTTTGGCACGTGGATGAATGAACCCAACGCTATGAGAGACTTACATACCTTGTAAGATGAATTCCTTGGCGAATCCATAAACAAAATCGATCGTTCTTGGTGAATTCTCGTTGTTCCTCTTCTCCTTTCTTCTTTTCTCTGTTCTCTAAGCGCTAGCGTATTTTCCATTTGCCTAAACTGATCTCCTTCTGATTTGACCCCTACTTAATTCACTAAAACGAATTAAATTAATAGGTTAAGGAAAAGACCAAACTACCCTTTCAAAATCCGGATTGGACATTTCCTCATTCCAAAAACCCAATTTCCAAAGGACATAACTCACTCATACAATCTCGGAATCGCACAAAATCGGTGGTGTTAGAAAGATCATGCCAACATCTTTCCAACCATATCTGGAAACACTCCTAACTCATCCTGAGCTAGGAGGTATGGTCGTTTGAAGTGGAACAAAAACTCACTTTAACACACTTACCTAATTTACAGATTTTTAAAATTCTTTCCAAAAATTAACTATTTCAAGTTCTAAGCTTATTCCTAGCTATTTAAAATTGTGAGATGTTACATAAGGAGCCTAATTAAGTTTATTATAGGCATAATACATAAATTGGACCCTAAACTTGGCTTCAAATTTTAAGTATGACCTCTAACTTTCATAGTGCACAAGTAGGCACTTTAACTATCCAATTCTTAAACAAAAAAACACGCGAATCCAACAGCCAAATTGTGTGATATACAAACGCTCCTACGTGGCTTATTGAGCCACTCAGTGGCTGCCACGTAATTAAAAATTTACACGTATTTTATAATTAAAAAAAAAGAAGAAATTAAAATACAAAAGGGTAGGGTCGTATTTTCTTTTCCCAATTTGCTCGATTTTCACTCAACATCAGCGGAGCCCTAGCCCTAATTTCTTTGCAAATCAAAGTAAAATTGTGAAGATTTGTGGTCAAAGTTCTTATCTTTTGGATGTTTATGTGTTGTTCTTCCTCAATTTAGTCTGGTTATGTTAATTTTTGCTTTTTGAAAGTTTATTTTTGGTAGAAGTTGTCACCATGAATGTAAATTCACTTTTTTTTATACCTGAATTATTTGCAGACCAAGAAATCTTCATTATAGCTCTTTTTACACAATAACAAAAAAAATTAGAAGTCATTACATAAAAAACGATCAGAAAATTGTGCACAAAAAAGAGAAAAAAAGCTTAGAGTACTAGAATTAGGAAGAAGAAGAAGAAAAATGGGATTTGGTTTGAAAAAATAAAGATATATTTAAAAGGGATTCATTAAGGGTAAAATTGTCATTTCCGCTTTTTTTTTTACTGTTGTGGGCCTCGAAAAATACCCCTGACGCGCCTGAATTGCGTCTCAATCACGTGTTATGCCAGGTTGGATTCGCGTGTTTTTTTTGTTTAAGAATTGAATTAGTTGAAGTGCCTACTTGTGCACTTTGAAAGTTAGAGGTCATACTTAAAATTCGAAACCAAGTTTAGGGTCCAATTTATGTATTATGCCTTTATTATAATGACTATTTGCGAAGTTTCCTCAACATAATTTAATAAAATTACCCTTATTTTTATAAAAGTAAAAAGTTTAGGATAGATTTGTTAAGAAATAATATATTGTTATATATTCACTTTCCTATTTAGTGTAAATTCGATCCCACATAATATGGATTACAAATTTGGTCCCATAGAACTAGGCCTTAATTGATTTGTAACTTATGTATATATATATTGGTATTCTGTAAATGATAGACACAACTTCAACCATTTCTCTTTTCATCAAGAATCTGCTCTTTCTTAACTTTTTGGATTCTCCAATAAAATGCCAAACAACGAAGACAATACATCAACGCACAATTCCAACACTTCAAATATCAGTCAACAAAGTGTCGGTATGGATGGCCATCTAACCCATACTTTGTTCATCCTCCAGATCATTCAAATCATTTACTCGTTCTAACGAAACTGAATGACACCCACTATCGTCATGGAGTAAATCCATTATACATGCCCTCATGGCCAAAAAGAAAATTTGTTTTTATCAATGGATCTATCAAACCACCTTCGGAAGCCGAAAAAGCAATTGAATATTATCAATGGAATCAATGTAACAATATGATTTTTTCACGGCTTACACACTCGATGGAATCAGATTTAGCCAAAGGGGTTGTTCATGCTAAGATCGCTCATCAAGTGTGCGAAGATCTTCAGGATCAATTCTCACAAAAAAAAGAACGCACCAGCAATTGATCAGATTCAAAAATCAATGGCATCTCTTTCACAAGGTATACTGACATTTTTTGCCTACTTTACAAAACTCAAAAGTCTCTGGGACGAGTTAGATACGCAGAGATGTATACCCACTTGCAATCAAACGAAAGCACATGTTGAACAAATGGAAGAAGATCGAGCAATGTCATTTCTCATGTGACTCACCACTACCCAATGTTCGTCAAGCCTACTCACTTGTTATTCAAGAAGAAACACAGCGAGGTATGGCAACAGAACAAGTGGAAGTTTTTTCTATTTCTGCTGCATGTCAATTAGTTTTGTTAAGGAGACTTGTTGCTGATTTTAATTAGAAACAAGCTGGCAACTGAGATTTTTTGTGACAATAGATCTGTTATTGCGATGTCAAAGAAGCCAACATTCCATAGTAGAACAAAGCACATAGATATTTGCTATCACTTTATCCAAAGACTTGTTTCTACTGGAGAAATTACTTTAAGTCTTGTGATACAAATGAGCAAGCAACAGACATCTTCACAAAGTCACTTTCGCAAGCAAAGCACGAGTTCTTCAGAGGTCAAATTGGAATTTGCAGTTTTGAATCAAGGGGGAGTGTTGAAAAATGATTCAAAAAGAAACTTGACCAAGTCTTCAGGAGTTTGTTAGTTAGTTTCCTTTATCTTAGCAAGTTTAAATATTGTGGTAGATTAGTAGCTAATTAGTAATTAGTGAGTTAGTGGACCTAGATTTTTGTACTTCAATTTTTGGTAAGCCTATTTATAGGCCTTGTTGCTTTTATTAATTAATCAGAATTAAAGAAGTTTGCAGTAACTTTTTATCTCTTTTGCTCTTTTTCTGTTTATTTTTCCTTTTGATTATCTTTTTCTTTCCAACAGGCTAGTTATGGACCCACATGATACGTACACATATGTCTCATATCTAACAAGGTATGAGATGACTTAGCTAGTTGGGCCGACTCCATGCATTCACATGGTTTTTATGTCGGTTACTTTTTTAGACTCCCACAATGAGCTAAAATATGATGAAAGAAATATTCTTAAGGAAGTTTGAATGACCTCATCTCTTAACCTTCATATGTTACGATTATGACTGTTTTAACTATTTCTACTGATCTTGATATGTACCTTTACGTTTCATTTTGTCATTTTACATATAATACAAATCCATATGTACTTATGTCCCTTCTGCCGGGGGGCTAAATCTTTTTAACTTAGATAACAAAAGTGTGATCAGGCCACTCTCTAGCTTCCATATCTTTTGCTATTAGTGATCCCCTCTGTGTGATCTGGGACTTAGTCTATATATTTTAGGAAGTTATATTTTCTTTCAAGGTATACCGAGGCCTTGTCTCGGTTGATACTATTCAGTTATGTTTGGAGGCTTTTTAGATAGATAAATAGTTATGTTACATTTGGACCTTCATGTCCTTTGACAATGGTTTTAAATTTCTATGACTTACATTACAAAATCTATTTTATTATGAAACTTGTCGCTTCAAATGCTTTCAAATGCACTCTTCCACTCATGATGTATTCTCATGTTCAATGCCATGTTATGGGTATGCTAAGGCCAAACATGACATCGAGTGTCGGTCACGTTCAGGGTGTAGGCTCGGGGCGTGACACCATGTTACTAAACTAGATCCAAAGGCCTTGAAGTGTGTCTTTTTGAGATATTCTTGCATACAGAAAAAATATTGATGCTACTCTCCAAGCCTTAAAAGATATATGGTGTCTATAGATATGGTGTTCTCTTGAACATATAATATTTCCTCTCTCGACACCTCTCCCACTCAAGGGGAGGAAGAATAATACCTCATCTATAAGACCATTCCTTCGAGCTCAGAACACCCTAAGGAAATTCTGAATTGTGTTGAGTAGTCCTTTGAAAATGTATCTTCTGATGGTCTTCCCGTTAAAATAAAGATGACAATATTTTAAGTTTATTCCAGGTGACAAGAGGTCAATGATACATGTCATGCACCAACTCTTTCGGGATTTGATCCTCCTCCGGTCAATCCCTCTCTAACAAAAAATCTTGGCATTCCTATGTCTCGTCGCAAAGGTAAGCATTTGTGTCAATTAGAAATATACTAATTTTGACTGGCGATAGGAGGAACAGTGCTTATAAGAGAGGGAAATTGGTGATAGGGGGAACATAAGATAAATGGGACATGTTGAGTTAGCGTACATGATTGACTATTGCTTGTCATCATTAAAAGGGGGGAAATGTAAATCCATTGTTTTGATGATCCTAAAAAACAATGACACCTGGTACCAGAGTCATGCATGTTCCCTGGTCAGATAGAGAACAATTGTAAAGCTTCCAACACTACCACGGTTGGTGAGCACAGGAAAAAAGGACAGAGCTCCCAGCCAATGAGAGGATACTAGGTTGTTTTGTTCAAAGGATAATATACCTTTGTTCAGATGAAACTACCTAGTTCTCACATTGAAGGAATTGGCAAAAAGTGCCTTTTTGTCTCTCTTAAGAAGATCACAAGCTTTCAAGAACTGCAAGGGAGCTGATGGAGTTACCAAGTGTGTGTTTAGTTGTTGATCGAGAGTTTGTGTCTTGTGTGTCTCAACTTGTAAGATCCATTCCTAATCTATAAAGGAACATATCACGTTTTCCCCCATCATTTTAGCCAACAATGAGCGTAGTTAGAGTTAACTGTGTAGTATGTGATTGAAGTCTATCTTGCATTCGATGGTTTGCATGAAAGAATTGGAACAACTAAAATACTTGGGAATAGAAGCAAGTAGAAGAAGAAGGAAATATTTCCATCCCAAAGGAAGTATATCCTTGACCTTCTTAAGGAAACTGAAAGGTCGACAACCTAGCCTGGTATTACTCCAATTGATCCCAATATACAACCAACTAACAAAAGATGGTGATCCCTTCAATATTCTAGAGAGATACAAGAGATTAGTTGGCAAATACAAGAGATTAGTTATGAAATTAAACTATCTCACTTTAACTCACCTGGATATTGATTTTGTAGTAAGTGGTGTTAGTCAATTTTTTATAAAAGAAGACTCAGTGGAAGACTGATTTTGCTAGAGTGCAACTGTTTAAAATCTAAAACATCAGGAGATTGAAATTCATAGTTCAATTTATTGGAAGTGTTGAATATTTGCTTTAGAATTGTAAAGTTTTTATTGTAGTAGTTTTATTAAAATAGACCTAGTCAACTAGTTAGCCCTTTTAATTAGGAGTTAAATTCTAGGGATAAGGGTCTGAAAAATACCTCAACTTTGGTCGAATGTGCTGTTGCGATACTAAACTTTCATGAGGACCTATTACCTCCTTAGACTATTTAATACCGTATTTTTTACCCCCTGAACTATTTAATAGTGTATTTTAAAGGTATATATGTGCCCACGTGGACACATTACTAATTATAATTTTGCATTATTTTTTATGTCCACGTGGGAAAATATATATGTTTAAAATACGGTATTAAATAGTCTAGGGAGGTAATAGAGCCTTATTAATGTTTAGTATCGCAACAGCAAATCCGATCAAAGTTGGAGTATTTTTCAGACCCTTATCCTTAAATTCTATTTGAATTTTGAATAAATAGTATTTTATACACTTTAAGAGTTTGGTATTTTCAACAGTTCTTTTTGTTTAATTTTAGGTTTAGAAGTTGTACTTTTATTATAAATTGTATACTTAGACTGCAATGAAAATATATCAATTCAATGTTTATTTATAAGCTTTCTTTCTTGGTATTTATTCTTAGTTTTCCACGAATGACCCCATGTTTTTTATTGTGAAAATTATCAATTATGGGTTGTGAGAATGGAAACTTAATCTTTGGTAAGTTGTGGAATTGGATTATGAAATTAATCCGCTTCCAAATAATCCCACCATAGCTCAAATCAAGAGTCACAAGAAAAAGTAAATCACAAAGTCTAAGGCGAAGGCAACGCTGTTTGTTGCTATTTCAACAATTATTTTCACAATAATTGTGTCACTCACATCATCAAAAATAATTGGGATTATATGAAGAAAGAATATGTTGGGTATGAAAGAATTAGATGAATGCAAATATTGAATTTAATAAGAGAGTTTGAGAGACAATCAAAGAATACTCTGACAAATTGCTTAGCATTGTGAACAAGGTAAAATTACTAGGCACTGAATTTAAAGATTCAAGAACTGTTGAAACAAATCTTGTTACATTGCCCGAAAGATATGAAGCGTGTATAACTACCTTAGAAAATACACAAGATCTGACCAAGATTACCTTGGCAGAGTTATTAAATTCTTTTCAGGCACATAAGCAAAGAAGACTTATGATGCACGATGTTATCATTGAAGGAGCCTTAACAACTAGCTATAAAACTCATAGCAGGGGTAAAAATTTGAAAAATTACTCACCTTATGAGCACTGTGAAAAAAATGGGTCATCCACCATACAAATATTGGAAAACTCCAGACGCGAAGTGTAGCAAGCGCAATCAGCTTAGCCATGAAGTAGTAATTTGCAAAAAAAAATTGAGAACCACAAAGTAGATGTACATGTGGTCAATCAAGAAGACGAAGACCATCTTTTTGTTGCAACATGTGTCTTAAGTAAGGTTTCAAGAAAATTTTGGTTGATTGATAGTGATTGCACTAACCACATAACTTATGAAAAGAGTTTGTTTAATGAATTAAAACACACTACAATATTCATAATTAGGATCGGAAATGGTGACAAGGTTCTTGTTGAAGGAAAAGGAACTGTTGTCATCAAAACAAGTTCAGGTAATAAAGTAGTTTCAAATGTTCTTTATGTACCTGATATTGCTCAAAACATGTTGAGTATTTATCAGTTGGTAGAAAAAGGATACAAAGTATCTTTTGAGGATAAGTATTGTTTTATCACTGATGGTGCTGGAAATGAAGTTTTAAACATTAAAATGAGAGGTAAACATTTTTTATTTGATCTAATGGAAGATGTTTATGTAGAACATGAAAAAGATCACTGGCTGAAAAAATTAGAAGATGATCCTCGAATTGTAAAAGCACAAGCGAAATGTGAACCTTTTAGGTTTAAAGGAGCTTTAATATTCCTAAAGGAATTAAAGCAATGGAAGAGTTACCTAAGTTTCAGGAAAATAAAATGGGTAAGTTTAAATTCAAGATGCAAATGAAGAAGGAAGACATGCCAAAAATATTTAGTACTCAATGGTTGCATTCAAAACGAGAAGTGAATTTTGTTTACTACAAGCCCAAAGATGAATGTGTAGATATATTCACAAGATCACTTTCAGATATCAAGTGTGGAGATCCCAAGATAGAAGGCCAACATTTTTCAATTCCTAAAGCAGTGTTGAAAATTTGCTGCTGTATTTTTATTAAAATAGACCTACTCAACTAGTTAGCCTTTTTAATTACGAGTTAAATTCTATTTGAATTTTAAATAAATAGTTTTTTATAGACTTTAGGAGTTTGGTACTTTCAGAATATCTTTTTGCTAAATTTTAGGTTTAGAAGTTGTAGTTTTATTATATATTATATTTTTAGACTGCAATGAAAATATATCAATCTTTCAATGTTAATTTATACACTTTCTTTCTTTTTTTTATTCTTTTCCTGTAATTTCTTCTGTTCTAAAACCAGTAGGAAGGATTTCATAAATGTCTTAAATTTTACTACTACAACTTTTCTCCAAGATTTAGAAAATCACAACACATAGGATAAAAAAGTTCCCCTCTTTTCATCCCCAAATGTTCACATACTAATACCAAAAAGGTTAATTATGGAATAGGAGTAGATTGCTAAATTGAAGATCAATACAAATATAAAACCGTCAATCACAAATAAATAAAACAATTTTAGTGAATTTACAACTGATGTCTATTGTTAAAATTGACAAGGGAAAGGATTAGGGTATTCATTTCATGAGAAAAATAGAAGCAACTTACAATTAAAATTAATTAACTGGAGAGAGAGAGAGAGACGGGCAGAAGTTGAGTTTTGACGCCGGAGAGCGAGTTCGATAATGGTGGGCAAAATATCAACCAGGATTTAGGTTTCATTTATGTTAATTTACTGAATTTGCGTTCTTAAAGTTGAAAATATAAAAAAAAATTGAGATGTATCATTTATTACCAAAAAAGTTTTGTGATGTATTAATGTAAGTAATTCATAGGAAAAATTACATGAATACAGCCATTTGTTATAATGCCTTGATTTTGTCCATATTCAATTTTTCATGTTTTATTTTATTCTCTAGAAAAGCATTCTACCTATAACAACAATACTATTCATTATAGTAGTACACTCTTAGTAAAATTACCTCTCTGTTACAGTCATTCTCAAATATTATGTAATAATATAATAGGGGTTAGTGGGTTGAAGTAGAACAAACTTGAGATGATATGCCTAAATGAAAATTAGGGGTAAGTTAGAGGAATTGTGTATTTATTTGGCCTAATTAAGATTGTCTAGGGTACTAAGAATCATTCTTATAATTTATTTGATAGTTTTTATCATGATAATAATATGCGATTTGTTCCTAAAAGATGCATGCATAGAAAAATGCTTACATGATATATGCTAGTTGTACGGTCTATTTATTCGGTATGTATATGTCATGAATTGAGTCTACACCCTAGACATGACCAACAGTCATAACCATTGTTGGTTCCAAGAGAAACCTTGACTTGTCCTGCTAATAACTACATACAATAATTGTAACACCTCGGATTACAGAAAGGCTAGAAAGGAGTCAAACGGGCTTGTCAATAACCCAAAAATGGATAATGGAACCCTCCACGGAGCCCTAGACGGGTTGTGTAGGGTACCACGGTCCGTTTGGTTGCTCGTGGTAAGTTCCCAGAACCTGCCTCAGGCAAGTGTCCCTCACACGAATGACTAGATGGCCCATGATGATATTGACGGACCGTCCAATGGATTGTCAAGTGACCTACTTAGAAGGTGTTTCTCCCTTAGTCACTGGTTAAGGACCACAAATGTCTAAACGGCCCGAAAAGCTTCACACGGACTGTGAAGTCATCTGTGAAGGGGGTTTATTAGACTTAGAATTTAGGGTCAACTTCAAACGATCATATCCTTTAGCACAAATTGAATTACATGACCCATGACCTATCAAAATAAAGATCTCTGAGTCCTCTTTCCAATGCCACCGAGTTTGCCTAATTCCAAGCTTGGAGTAAAAGGTTATGCCCAAAATTGTGAAGCCTGTCGGGCAACGCATCTTCACGACCTACTTGATGGGGCGTGGTGTTCTAGACAGCCCGTGAAGGCCTCTCAGAGAGTCAATTCAGCACTTTTAAGTCTTGGTCGTTCCAGTCCTTTCCCAATTGTTTTCACTCAAAGTACGTCGTTTTACCTTCTACACAAAGCCCTATACAATGATTTTTACCCCCAAAATCATCCAATTCAATTCATTCTCTCAAATTCCCAAAAAAAAATTAGGTCATCCTCTCAAATATTTCTCTCTATGGAAGAAGAGGAAGTGATCAAGTTATGGTTTCAAGATCAAGTCTTCAAATTAACCAATTTTCTTGAGGGCTTTGAACTCCAAGGTATGATAATGCTCACCTATGGAGCTCTTTCCTCCACAGGGTTCCTCAATTCTCCAATTTACAAGTTAGAAGTCTCCAATTGAAGTTAGGATTTTCTTCCATATTATGGGTTCCTTTCAATATTGATTCAATTGATTGTTTTATGAACTATTATTCATGAATTGAGATCATTCCATGTTTTAAAGATGAATCCCCATGAACCCATTCATAACCCATGTTTTCTAAGCTATGATGATATAATGTGGGTTTTGAACTATGAAAGATGAGTTTATGAAGATATGCATGTTCTTTATGAAGTTGATGAAAATGATTTAAGTTTCTTTGAGAGTAAAGCATAAATGTTGTTGTTGTTGTTGTGAAAAGATTTCTCACATACTACTTAATACATGAATGTGAAAGGATTTTCTCAAATAAGGATTCTTAGAGTTGAAAGGTTTTCTCAACTAAACTTTGAATCAAGTTTTAGGAACTATTCTAATGAAACCTAGCTTATATTGACTACTTGTTGTGCCTTCCATGAATGATAAGACAAGTTAGGATTTATGACTATTCTGTATGAATTATGCTTAGCACCGAGAGGATATTAAGATGGAAGCTCTCTTGTAGCTAGAGGTTGTGTTTCTAGTATCAATCTCCTTATCTCATACCTATGTACCACCATAGGCTGATTTTCTTAGATAAACAATGATTGTCTTAGATAGACATTATCTAGAGGATTCACGTATGCTAGAAGTAAAGGTTCTTACCTTGGCAAGTAAGGACACCCCTTTTCGGTGTGGGGCAGACACCGAATTCCATGTTATAGCTCACATGGTCTCTATGTCAGTTAAGGCTACTTCCCACAATAATGATGAACTAAGGTTACTTCAAGAAGTATCTCACAAGTGTTTAAAGATGATTTTTACTTGCATTCACCAAGATTGCGATTATGTTTTCTAACCTCTTATCTTATGGTTTTAACTTGGTATCTGCATGTCATGAAAGGTCCTTTTTAGCATGATTTTATAATTCTATGCATTACTATCATACTTGGTACTTTTTTGTACTAAGTCATACTCTTTCCTACATTGTATAAAAAATGTAGGGTCCGACGCTTCAATTCTGCATCCCCGTGGCTAATGATCACCTCTAGTAGTTTCGAGAAGTGATCAGTTCTCATGTTGCGAGGAACGAACCTTTTATTGCTTATTGTATTTACTTTTCAGATATTGTATTTGATTATGGGTAACGTCCCGATCAGTCTTGATGTAATAGATGGCTTTTTAGACTATGTAGACTTCCACGTCATTTTTGACAAACTCTTTATGATATAAATTGTCTTTTAAACTCTTAAAATCTATTATCTACGTGTCTTGTGTAGGGCCTTTCGGGGTCCTACTCACCATGTTACGTCTAGGGTCTACTTTGGCTCATGACAAACTTGGTATTCAGAGCACAAGGTTTAGACAGGTCCTAGGATGTCTCATAATCCACATCAAGTAGAGTTTTGTACATGAGTGTGAAGCGTGACACATTTATGAATAAGAAGCTATAAGATGATTAGGAAACTCCACTTATTTCATTACTCTAAGTCGTGTGATAGAGTGCAACTCTATATGTCCTTTCTCCTAATCCCTATCCAATAGTTTTCAGGATATGGCCCCTCGAAGAGCATACGTTAGGAGGAATGCGAATGAGAATGTGGAACAAGAAGCTCCTTCTCAAGCTCCTCAAGTTTTGGTCGATCCCGTTGCCGAGTAAATGACTAATGTAGAGTTTAGGGATGCTTTTCAAGTATTGGATCAAGCCATGACAACTCAATCCAATAGAGAGGTTGTGGTCCCCATGAACCCAATTATGGGTACGATGGCATCTAGAGTAAGGGACTTCACTAGAATGAATCCCCCGGAGTTTCATGTTTCCAGAGTTGAGGAAGATCCTCAAGAATTAATTGATGAAGTGTATAAGATGTTGATGATCACGGGAGTGACATCGGTGGAAAAGGCAGAATTGACCACTTACTAACTTAAGGGTGTTTCTCAAGTTTGGTTCAACCAATGGAAGGGAGGGAGGGCAGATGATGCAGGTCCTCTCGATTGGGAAAAGTAAGGTTGCTTTCCTTGATAGGTTCTTTCCCCTTGAGGTGAGGGAGGAAAAAGTACTTGAGTTCATCAACCTTCGTCAACGAAACATGTGTGTTAAGGAATATGCTTTGAAGTTCACACAATTTTCTAAGTATGCTCCTACTATGGTTACCGACCCTAGGGCAAGGATAAGGAAGTTTGTGTTGGGAGTGTCCAAGATAGTATTCAAAGATTGTCGTACCGCCATGCTTATCAATGATATGGACATTTCTCGTCTAATGGTACAAGCTCAAGAAATAGAAAAAAAGAAACTTAAGGGAAGATCTAGAGAGATAAAGAAGGCAAGGACCGGTGATGGTGACTTTTCACATTTAAGGTCCGATGGGCATAGTCGTTCTAGGTTTCGTGAATGGTTTTCCGATCAAGGCTCCTCAAATGCTTTTTATAGATTCAACAAAGATAGGGTGTCTAACCCTAAACCTCAAGGAGGAAATGGTAGTGGATTTTCATTGTCTACTTGTGCTAAGTGTGGAAGGAAGCATGAGGGTAAATGTTTAGCCGATATGTATGGTTGCTATGGTTTTGGTAAGAGTGGACATAAGATAAGGGATTGTCCAACACTTACACCTAAGGGAAGAGAAGGTAGCAAGCTCCGCCTAGTGGTTCAGGTTCAAGTGCTCCAAAGTAAAATAGATTTTATGCATTCCCGACTCGCCAAGAGCAAGAGGGTTCTCCCGATGTGGTTACCGTTATGTTGAAAGTCTTTCATCTAGATGTTTATGATTTGCTTGATCTCGGTGCTACCTTGTCTTTTGTGACACCATATGAGGCTATAAGGTTTGATATTCTTTCGGATGTGTTGTTAGACCCATATTTTGTCTCTACTCCTATCGGTGAATCTATTGGGGCTAAGAGAGTCTATAGAAATAGTCATGTTTCTTTATCCCGTAGAGTCACTCGTGTTGATCTTGTAGAGCCTGATATGCTAGATTTTGATGTCATTCTTGGTATGGATTGGTTGCATTTTGTTATGCTTCTATTGATTGTAGAACCCGAGTGGTTAAGTTTCAGTTTTCAAATGAGCCTATCCTAGAGTGGGAAGGAGGAAATTCTATGTCGAAAGGTCGGTTTGTTTCTTGTCTTAAATCTAGAAAGATGATTCCTAAGGGTTGCATATACCATTTAGTTCGGGTGAATGATATGGATTCTGAAACCCCTACTCTTGAGTCGATCCCCGTTGTAAATTAGTTTACGTAAGTATTTCCTGATAATCTACCCAAAATTCCTCCCGAAAGGGAAAAAACTTTGGTATTGACCTTCTCCCAGAAACGCAACCTATCTCTATTCCTCCTTACCGAGTGGCTCCGACAGAACTTAAGGAATTGAAAGATCATTTGAAAGATTTTTTTGATAAGAGTTTCATCCGATCGAGTATCTTTCCATTGGGTGCGCCAGTTTTTTTTGTTCGAAAGAAAGATGGCTCACTTCGTATGTGTATCGATTACTGTCAATTGAACAAGGTTACCATTAAGAATAAGTATCCTCTCCCAAGGATAGATGATTTATTTTACCAACTTCAAGGAGCAAGTTACTTCTCTAAGATTAACCTCCGATCGAATTATCAGCAATTGAGGGTGAAGAAGGATGATATTCCGAAAAAAACTTTTTGAACTCGATATGGTCATTATGAGTTTTTGATGATGTCCTTTTGTTTGACTAATGTTGTGGCCACTCTTATGGATTTGATGAATAGGGTGTTTAGGCAATACTTTGACATGTCTGTGATTGTGTTCATTGATGATATATTGATCTATTCAAGGAGTGAGGACGAGCATACCTATCATTTGAGGATTGAATTGCAGGTCCTCAAGGACCAATAACTCTTCGCAAAGTTTAGTAAAAGTGAGTTTTGGTTAAAGTTTGTGGCTTTTGTTGGTCACATTTTTTTCTGGAAAGGGTATTGAGGTAGATCCTAAGAACAAAAATGTGGTAAATAGTTTGCCTAGACCTCTATCCCCTCCGAATATTAGAAGTTTCTTGGGTTTATCTAGTTACTATAGAAGGTTTGTGGAAGGGTTTTCGTCGATTGCCTTTACATTGACGACATTGACCCAAAAGAAAGCCAATTTTTTATGGTCAGAATCTTGTGAAAAGAGTTTTCAGGAATTGAAAGATAAACTTACTTCCGATGCGGTGTTGACTTTACCGGAAGGAACCGATGGGTTTATTGTTTATTGCGATGCTTCAAGAATTGGGTTAGGAAGTGTCCTTATGCAAAATGGGAAAGTCATTGCCTATGACTGAAGGCAACTTAAGGTGCACAGAAAGAACTATCCTACCCATGATTTAGAACTTGAGACGGTTGTGTTTGCTTTGGAAATTTGGAGGCATTACTTATATGGTGTTCATGTCGATGTCCTTACTGACAATAAAAGTTTGCAATATGTGTATAAACAAAAGGATTTAAATCTTTGCCAAAGAAGGTGGCTTGAGTTACTAAAGTATTATGATATGAGTGTTCTCTATCACCCCGGTAAAGTAAATATGGTGGTGAATGCTCTTAGTCGATTGTCAATGGGAGCCACAATGTAGATGATTTGAGAGAACTGATCTTATCAAAAACCCATAGTTCATGATATTCCAATCACATGGGAGCCACAAAGATGTATCGTGACTTACGGGAGGTCTATTGGTGGCATGAGATGAAGAATGATATCGCGGAATTTGTGGCTAAGTGTCCAAATTGTCAACAATTGAAAGTTGAGCATCAAAAATCGGGAGGTTTGTCTCGAGACATCAGTATTCCTACTTGGAAGTGTACAAATATGAATATGGACTTTGTTGTTGGTTTACCCCGCACCCGGTGGCTACATGACACGATATGGGTTATAGTAGATCGTGCGATGAAATCGGCTCATTTCATTCTCGTCAAGGTTTCTTATTCGATGGAGGACTATGCTAAGTTGTACTTGAGGGAAATGGTTAGGTTTCATGGAGTACCCCTGTCCATTATCTCTGATCGTGGTACCCAATTCACTTCTCAGTTTTGGAAATCCTTCCAAAAGGGTCTTGGTACTCGTGTTAAACTTAGCATGGACTTTCATCCTCAAACTGATGGGCAAGTGGAGCATACTATCCAAACTTTGGAAGATATGATGAGAGAGTCGTGTAATTGACTTCAAGGGTAATTGGGATGATCACTTGCCTTTGATTGAATTTGCATATAATAATAGCTATCACTTAAGTATTAGTATGGCTCCATTTGAGGCTTTATATGGTTTGAGGTGTAAATCTCCTATAGGTTGGTTTGAAGTGGGTGAATTTGCGTTGATAGGTCCCGAGTTGGTACATTTGGATATAGAGAAAGTTTGACTTATTAGAGAAAGGTTGAAAATGGCTCAAAGTCGACAAAAGTCCTTTGACAATGTTAGAAGAAGAGATCTTGAGTTCAATGTTAATGATTAGATCTACTTAAAAATTTCACCCATGAAAGGTGTAATGATATTTGGAAATAAAGGGAAGCTTAGTCCCCGTTATGTGGACCCATATCGGATTTCGAGGCATGTGTTTAAGGTCGCTTATGAACTTGAATTGCCTAATGACTTGGCATTGGTCCACCTAGTTTTCTATGTCTGTTTATTGAAGAAATGTGTTGGTGATCCGACATATATAGTACCATTGGAGAGTCTTGGCATAAAAGATAGCCTTTCTTATGAAGAAGTTCCAATTGAGATCTTGGACCGACAAGTTCAGAAGTTGAGAAATAAAGAATTTTCTTCAGTTAAGGTTCTTTGGAATTTTTTTTTAGTTGAGAGTGCTACTTGGGAAGCTGAGGCCGATATGATATCCCATTATCCTCATCTGTTTCCTTCTGTTCCTACTCTAGCTTGAGGTATTTAGTTCCTCATGGTTCACTCTTTTGGTTTCATGTGTCTTAGATATTCCCATGATTTCTCATTTATGCATGTTCATGAAAAACTTGATTTTATAGAAAAATGAGTTAGTTTGATTGATTTCTTCATGTTTATGTGCATTTGAGTATGAGTTGCATATATACCTTATGAAATGATGTTTTGAACATACTTTAGCTTGGAGTTAAAGTTTCCTCCTCAAATATGTGCATTTATATGATTGCATTCATGTTGGGCTTCTAGGTCTAGTTCCTACTTTCCTTATGATGTTTTGAATCTCATTCGAGGACGAATGTTCCCAAGGGGAGATATTGTAAAAACTTGGATTAGATAAAGGCCAGAAAGGGATCAAACGGGCATGTGAAGAACCCAAAATTGGACCATGGAACCCTCCACAAAGCCCTAAACAGGTCGTGTAGGGGACCACGGTCCGTTTGGTTGCTCGTGGTAAGTTCCCAGAACCTACCCCAGACAGGTGTCTGTAACACCTCCGTCTTAGAAAGAGATACTTTTAGAAAGAACTAAATTGGAAAGAGCTAATTTGAGATTTGGCAAGTTATGCTTAAGTTTTGAGTTTTCGGTCAACTTCAAATGGCCATAACTTTCAGTACAAGACGAATTAGGTAGCCAATAAGATATCAAATGAAAGCTCTTTGAGTCCTCTTTCCAACGCCACCGAGTTTTCTAAGTTTCGAATTTGCATGAGAGAGATCTTCCCATTTGAAGTTAGCCTATCCAGTTAAGGAAATTTACCCGTTAATGAAGGCTAATGTCTTTTCCTTACCCCATCAGCTTAAAACTTTTTAATAATATTTTTGGGGTCAAAACTGATTTGGGTCAGTTTTAACAATCCTAAATACTCTTAGGGTTTTGAGAAGAGTTCAAGGAGAGGAAAAGAGTAGAAAAGGAAGAACGATCAAGGTTTTTGCGAATCGAGGATTTGTTTTGCCAAATTAAGGTATATGAGTTCTCATAGTATTGGGTTCGTTCACCCACACGCCAATCATGTGATTTTATCCGTAATTTCTTTCAAGAGGTTGAATGACTTGAGTTGTTGAAGAGTTTCTTGAAGTTTCGTTCTTAAATCCTTAATGATGAGTTTGATAAGTTCTTGAGATGAATGTTAGGAGTTTGAGGGTTGTCTTTGAGTTGATTTTCGTGTACTTATGTTGGGTATTCGAATCTAAG
>NW_006239035.1:265562-274645 GCF_000226075.1 Solanum tuberosum
GCCAACAGTGTGCCAGGGTCGCCTGCCCCCACCCTATTTCCGTCATTTTCTCCATCTAAGTCCTTTTAAAGTTTACCTTTACTCCCTTTTGATTCTAACTACTCTAAACTACATCTAAACATCTAGAAACCCTTCATAACATGGATCATAACCCTTGAATTCATAATCCAAATTTAAGGTAGAGTTAAGAATAAAGTCTTGAGAGTTCTTTCGAGTCATTTTGAGAAGTCTTTTACAATCATTTAAAATTTGTTTTAAGACTTTAGTACTTGAGTTTGAGGATGAGGAGAGTTGAGTTTCATTTTTTTTAAATGAATATATTGGAACTAAGTATTCCCAAGAGTAAATGTTTTTACATTTAAAATGAGAGGAAACATCGATTTCCAAATGAGTTCATGAGGAGTTTTTGAGTATAATATATTTTAAGAGAGCCTTTTGAGTTATAATCTCAAACCTTGAGGATGAGGAAATGACATATGAGCTAAGTATATTTTTGGTAGTAGTATTGAGCACCGATATGGGGACGAGTTCATACAACTCAAAGTTGTCATAAACCATGTAGCCAACTTGGGTAGAAATGGTCATACTTTTTAGATGATTCATTATTGATTTTTAAGCATAGCTTAGTAGATCCACTTAGTTGAGGATTTTTATACCCCGACAAGGTATAGGACAATTCTGGCAGCGTGGGCGAGACGTTGTATCATCACATAACTCATAATGATGGTTGTCAGTTAGAGAATCTCCCAAATTGAGTTATTTTGTATCTTTACATACAAACTGAGTTATTATTGTATTTTTAAATACATTGAGTTGTTACCTACTATTTAAAATGCTTTATATAAACTGCATCTTTATTGTCGTTTTTATACTACATTGAGTTGAGTATCTATGAGTTGAGTAGAGTTGAGGTGAGTATGTTTCCTTCTTTCCAAGTTCAAGCTTTTATGTTATGTTCAGTGTTACCCTTACATGCTCGTACATTCAATGTACTGATGCTATTTGGTCTGCATCATTTCATGATGCAGATACAGGAGATCAAGGTCATTAGCAGACGCTTCATTGATACCACTTGCAGTTCCAGAGTTGTTTGGTGAACCTCCTTGCTTTCGGAGGATCCCTTATTTATTTTCGTTATTTCATTTTTGTTAGAATGATCGGGGGTCTTGTCCTGACATACCTCATAGTATTAGAGGCTTCATAGATAAACAACAGTATTCGGGGAGTCTTTCTTTCATTTCTCTTGTTAATGTTTTAAAGACTGTGAGTTGAACACTTATGTTCATTTGAGTATTTTGAGTTAGCTACTTTATTTATATGAGTTGAATTGTTTGTGTGATTCTATTTCACTTGAGTAAGTCTTCCACAGAGATTGAGCCAGCCCAAGGATTCGCTTGGGGTCAGTAATGGTTCTCGAGTGTCAGCCACGTCTAGGGTGTAGGCTCGGGGCGTGACAGTGTCCCTCACACGGACGCCTAGACTGCCCGTGGTGAGGTTAACAGACCGTCCAAGGGGTCATCAAGTGGCCTACGCAGAAAGGGTTTCTCCCCTAGTCACTTGTTAAGTTCCACAGATGTCTAAACGACCCATGAAGCTTCACACGGATCGTGAAGTCGTCGTGAATGGGGTTTATCATATTTAGAGTTTAGGGTCAACTTCAAATGATAACATCTTCTATCACAAAGTGAATTACGAGGCCCATGACCTATAAAATTAAATTTCTCTTAGTCCTCTTTCAAACGCCACCAAATTTGCCTAATTCCAAGCTCGGGGTAAAAAGTTATGCCTGAAATAGTGAAGCCCTATCAGGCAGAGCAGCTTCACGACCCACTTGATGGGCCGTGGTGATCTAGACGGCCATGAAGGCCTTTTAGGGAGTCAATTTAGCAGTTTTAAGTCGGGGTAGTTCCAGTCTTTTTCCAATTATTTTAACTCAATACTACATTGTTCCTTCTACCCAAAGCCCTGTATAATGATTTTTACCCCCAAAATCATCCAATTCAATTCATTCTCTCAAATTTCCAAACAACAAACTCTATAAATGTATGATAAAAATTCAAAGTTCTATTTTGATTTGAAAGTGGGTTCATTTTAAGTCAATTCACAATTTAATTTAACTTATAAATGTAGCATATGTCACAAATGTAGTAAAACTTATGCTAACGGTAAAAGTATGTCTTTCTTTTTTAAATATTTTGTTTAGTCAAACATTCATTAAATAAAATGAATATTTAACATGTGATATCATATTACATATATATTTATTTTACACCAAGCTTTCCTTAAATCATAAATTTCAAACAACAAACTCTTTCGTGACATTTATTGCTCTCCATACCAATAAAAAGCAGGAAAATTACATTAATTATTTACAACCCAACCATCAAACTCCAATAACTATATAAAGAGAAAAGGTCACACTATTGTTTTCACACTTTCAATACTTCCCCTTTTATTTTGTATTTTTTTTTAAAATGAAGCTTTCTTCTCTCTTCAAAAGCCAAACAAAAATCCTCTTTTTCTCCTTTGCTACGTCGATTGCCACATTGTGGAACCCTAGAACTCTCAAAGATTTAACAAGACTGTTGATGATGACATGGTAGATTGGTAGATACTCGAGCCCTTTACTACTATTACTATTATTAGTACTCTTTGACAATTTTGATGATGCCACTTCGAGAATTGAACTAGTTTCTTCCTCATAAGGATTCATCGAATCCATAGGTGTTATAACACATGAGTCATTAAATGGTAAAGACTTGACCCCGTTACTTCTAGTACTATTATTACTCTTTGACAAAGTTGATGATGACCCTTCAAGAATTGAACTAGTTTTTTTCCCCATAAGCATCCATCTAGTTTCTAGGCCTTCAATCACTTTATGAATGACTCATGTGTTATAATGCCTATGAATTCGATGGATCCTTATGGGGAAATAACTAATTCAATTCTTGAAGTGTCATCATCAACATTGTCAAAGAGTAATAATAGTACTAGAAATAATGGGGTCGAGTCTCTACCATTTAATGACTCGTGTGTTATAGCACCTATGGATTTGATGGATCCTTATGAGGAAGAAACTAGTTCAATTCTTGAAGTGGCATCATCAAAATTGTCAAAGAGTACTAATAATAGTAGTAGTAGTAATGGGTTCGAGTATCTACCAATCTACATGTCATCACAAACATTCTTGTTAAATCTTTGAGAATTCTAGGGTTTCCACAATGTGGCAATCGACATAGCAAAGCAGAAAAAAAGGATTTTTTTTTGGCTTTTAAAGAGGAAGAGACCTTCATTTTTTTAAAAAGAAAATATAAAGGGGGGAAGTATTGAAGTGTTAAAAAAAATAGTGTGACCTTTTCTCTTTATATAGTTGTTGGAGTTTGATGGTTGGATTGTGAATAATTAATGTAATTTTCCTAATTTTTTATTGGTGTGGAGAGCAATAAATGTCATGATAGAGTTTGTTGTTTGGAATTTATGATTTGAGGAAGGTTTGCTGTAAAATAAATATACATGTAATATGATATCACATGTTAAATATTAATTTTATTTAATTGATGTTTGACTAAACAAAATATATAAAAAAGAAAGATATATATTTACCGTTAGCATAAGTTTTACTTTATTAAAGATGCTACATTTATAAGGGAAATTAAATTGTTAATTGACTTAAAATGAACCCTCTTTCAAATCAAAATAAAAATTCGAATTTTTCTTGGACTCCAAATTAATTCTACATTGTTGTTGGGTTGCGTGAGAATTAGAATTGTAATGTTTTTATTACAATAATTTTATTAAAATAGACCTAGTCAACTAGTTAGCACTTTTAATTAGGAGTTGAATTCTATTTGAATTTTGAATAAATAGTTTTTATAAACTTTAAGAGTTTGGTATTTTCAACAGATCTTTTAATTTAATTTTAGGTTTAGAAGTTGTACTTTAATTATAAATTGTATTCTTAGACTGCAGTGAAAACATATCAATCTTTCAACGTTAATTCATAAGCTTTCTTTCTTGTGTTTTGTTCTTAGCTTTTCACGAATGACTCCATTTGTTTTTAATGGGGAAACATATCAATTATGGGTTGTGTGAATGGAAACATACTTTGAGGCTCTTAATCTTTGGAAAGCTGTGGAAGTTGATTATGAAATTAATCCGCTGCCAAAATATTCCACCATAGCTAAAATTAAGAGTCGCAAGAATATTTTTTATGATTATTATCAATAAAAAGCCACTAGACCACTGTCTAGTGGTATAAATTTGCTTTAGAAAAAAAGTCACTAGAAAAAGAAAATCACGAAGTCTATGGCGAAGGCGACTCTGTTTGGTGTTGTTTCAACAATTAATTTCAAAAGAATTATGTCACTCACATTACCAAAAAAAAATTGGGATTATATGAAGAAAGAATATTCTAGAGATGAAAGAATTCGATGGATGCAAATATTGAATTTAATAAGAAAGTTCGAGAAACAATCAAAGAATACTCAAACATGTTGCTTGGCATTGTGAACAAGATAAAATTATTAGGCACTGAATTTAAAGATTCAAGAATTGTTGAAATAAATCGTGTTCCACTGCCCGAAAGATATGAAGCATGTATAACTACCTTAGAAAATACACAAGATCTAACCAAGATAACCTTGGCATAGTTGTTAAATTCTTTGCAGGAACATGAGCAAAGAAGATTTATGAGGCAAGATGTTATCATTGAAGGAGCCTTCACAGCTAGCTATAAAACTCATAGCAGGGGTAAAAATTTGAAAAATCACCCACCTTATGAGCACTATGGAAAAATGGGCCATCAGAGTCAGAGGAGGAGGAAGAGGGGGAGGAGGAGGAGAAATGGTGACAAGATTCGTGTTAAAGTAAAAGGAACTGTTGTCATCAAAATAGGTTCAGGTAATAAGGAAGTTTCAAATGTTCTTTAGGTAAATGATATTGATCAAAACATGTTGAGGATTTATCAGTTGGTAGAAAAAAGATACAAAGTATCTTTTGAGGATAAGTATTGATTTATCAATGATGGTGCTGGTAAGGAAGTTTTAAATATTAAGATGAGAGGTAAACAATTTTTTTTTTATCTAATGGAAGATGTTTCTGTAGAACATGAAAAAGATCACAGGCTGAAAAAATTAGAAAATGATCCTAGAATTGTAAAATCACAAGAGAAATATGAACCTGTTAGGTTTAAAGGAGCTTTTAATATTCCTAAAGGAATTAAAGCAACGGAAGAGTTACCTATGTTTCAAGAAAATAAAATGGGTAAGCTTAAATTCAAGATGCAAATGAAGCAGGAAGACATGCTAAAATGATTTAGTACTCAATGGTTGCATTCAAAATAAGAAGTGATTTTAGTTCACTACAAGTCCAAATATGAATATGTTGGTTTATTCACAAGATCACTTTCAGATATCAAGTGTTGAGATTCCAAGATAGAAGACCAAAATTTTGCAATTCCTAAAGCAGTGTTGAAAATTTTTGTCAGAATCGTAAACTTTTTACTACAGTATTTTTATTCAAATAGACCTACTCAACTAGTTAGCCTTTTTAATTCTATTTGAATTTTAAATAAATAGTATTTTATAGACTTTTGGAGTTTGGTACTTTCAGAATATCTTTTTGCTTAATTTTAGGTCTAGAAGTTGTAGTTTTATTATAAATTATATTCTAAGACGGTAGTGAAAATATATCAATCTTCCTATGTTAATTCATAAACTTTCTTTCTTGTTTTTATTCTCTTCCTGCAATTTCTTCTCTTCTAAAACCAGTAGGAAGGATTTCGTAAATATCTTAAAATTTTAATACTATAACTTTTATCCAAGATATAGAAATTCACAACACATATGATAAAAAAATTCCCCTCTTTTCATCCCCAAATGTTCACATACTAATACCAAAATGGTGAATTATGGAATAGGAGTAGATCGCTAAATTGAAGAGCAGTACAAATTTTAAACCGTCAATTGCAAAAAATAATGAAACAATTTTAGTCAATTTACAACATGTTTATTGTTAAAATTCACAAGGGAAAGGGTTTAGGCTATTCATTTCATGAGAAAAACAGAAGAAACTTACAATTAGAATTAATTAGCTGAGAGAGATGGGCAAAAGTTGAGTTTTGACGCCGGAGAACGAGTTCGATGATGGTGGACAAAAGTTGAGTTTTGACGCCGGAGAGAGAGTTCGATGATGGTGGGCGAAAGTTGAGTTTTGACGCCGGAGAGTGAGTTCGATGATGGAGCGCAAAATATCAACTGGGATTTAGGTTTCATTTCTGTTACTTTAGTCAATTTGTGGTCTTAAAGTTGAAAATATAAACAAAAATTGAGATGTATCATTTATTACCAAAAAAGTATTGCGATGTATTAATATAAGTAAGCCATAGGTAAAATTACATGAATACAATTGTTTGTTATAATGCCATGATTTTGTCCATAATTAATTTTTCATGTTTTATTTTATTCTCTATAACAACATTCTACCTATAACAACAATATTCTTCATTATAGCAGTACACTTTTTGTAAAATTACCTCTCTGTTACAGTCATTCTCAAATATTATGTAATAATATAATAGGGGTTAGTGGTAAGTAGAACAAAGTTGAGATGATATGCCTAAATGAAAATTAGGGCAAGTTAGAGGAATTGTGTATTTATTTGCCCGAATTAATATTATCTAGGGAACTAAGAATCATTCTTATAATTTATTTGATAGTTTTTATGATGACAATAATATGTGATTTGTTCCTAATAGATGCATGTATAGAAGAATTCTTACATGATATGCTAGTTGTATGGTATATTTATTCGGTATGTATATTGTCACGCCCAAAGATACCCTCAGGACGCGGACACGGGACCTAGTGTAAGATCCCATAATTTTTTCTCTAATCGTGCATAATATATGTGGCATAGTATGGCATGGTTATATGAGGTGTATATGACTTTGTATTGTACATTGGAGATTAAGATTGCAAGTAGGTGGCAATATCAAGGAACTAAACTAAAGTTTTAGGTCAAAGGGAACCCTCAAACAAAGTTAATGATAAAAGAAATGGCTCGGGTAGAACTTCGCCCGTTTGAAAGGTTTAACTTGTCCCATACCTTGTCGATAAGCCTATTAGTGTAAAACATGCAAAGAATAGTGTGTTATGAGGTATTATAATAGCACAAGGGTCGTATGTTAAGTTTGGAAGTAAAGAAAATTAGTGAAACTAAAGTCGGCAAAAGTTATCGAAGTTTCTCTAATAATATTTTCTTAACTTTAGGTCAAATGTCTTGGATGTTTTCTCCCAATATACAAAGATTTAGAATGCCTATCACCCATTAAATCGAAGGCCTACGAGTCTAGTTTGCAACGCACAACAACCCGTATCAAACCGACATCAATGTACAGAGTTATGAGGGTTTTACTACGAACTGCCGGGGCAGAATCCGGGTCGGATCCGAGTCAGGTGAAAAATGTGGTATGTCGGCTTACTCAACGTTTTAAGCCATGAAAACATTTCATTTTACTTCCAAACTAGAAAGAAAGCTTAAGATAAGATTCCTATGGAGTACTTGCATGATGAGGGTCGGTTTTCGACGATATCTACCATTAAAGATTGCCCCCGTGCCTAGAAACGTGATCTTTACACGTGGTATTCGTTTTCCCCTTCTATTAGCTGCGTTTGGGGCAAGTTTTTGAAGATATAAATTTGTAGTTATTGGTGTTTGGTCAATGTTTACACTTGGTTAACTAAGGTAATCATGTCGGGACTCTTTTATGATTGTTTTTATGAAGTTCTACGGACATTTCATCAAGTTGAGGTAATTTGGCAAATCTGCCGATTTAAGAACAATTATGAACTGTTTATAGGTATGTACCAGCTGTGTATATATAATGTTTACGAAGTTTAGGACGTAAGGAACATCTTTCGTGAAGAAGCTATGACCATTCGAGCGTTCATGAAAGGTATGTTAAGGCGAAGCTACGTCCCTCATTTAGCACCACTCCTGGGAAATTCCTAAAACGCCGAATGTGATATTTTGCTATTCTCTTGCTAGAAAGACCTTCAGTGAAAGGCATTGGGGATCTCAGCAGAATTATTTTCATGATTCTGTTATTTTGATATTTCACTCGTTCGGATAAATAGATTGTTTCGACATCTACACGTCATTTTATCAGTTTCCTTGATTATATGTCCGCACGTATGAATTCGTATTCTTCCTTGGGTGATGTGAATTAAAAATGTCACACGAGACCCTTACTACTTGTGACCAGCCTTCTTTCTCCACTAAGGTTTATTAAAGAAAAACTTTAAAGTAGCTCACGACCTTCAAAAATCTCAAATATAATTTAAATGTAACCTATTAGAACACTTGGATTTTGAAATATTTCTTTTATAAATTATCTAGGAACCAAGTTAGGAACTAAGTAAGTCACCTTAAACATGTTATGAATATCAACAAGGTTAGGTTATCCTTCTTAAATTCGAGTTACCTTTTCCAAGCTTATTTGGAAGAACATATCATGTTCGATGAGATTGTTATATGTTATACGAAAGCTATTATGGGGTTATGAGAACAAGACTACAAACGGGCCAAGATTGGCAACATGACAACAGTAACTCATAGGTGTTATAAATCTATGACATGACATGCTATGCATTCTATTCCTGAGCTATAATCGGGAGGCATGGGACCTATTGCCTATATTTATACGTATGAGACACAGATGGCCACAATTTGGCGAATATGATGTTGGTTCGCTACCGGAAAGCACCACCATTGCTAGCATTTGGTTGGGTATGTCATGCATTTGTATATATATATATATATATATATGTATTCACCACATACGATTATACGAGCATACCATGCATATTTAAGTAGTAGGGGGATAAAGGTCAGTCATGGAGATTATTTGGGTTTTAGTTTTAGGTGGTATCTCTATTACCCTTTTACAGTAAATGTTTACGATTTTACTTTTCGCTTTACATACCAGTACATTTTTATTCGTACTGACATCCCTTTGCCTGGGGACGCTGCTTTTTGTTTTGTACGAGCAGGTATAGGCAGGGACTCTAATCGACCCACCC
>NW_006239035.1:274911-280572 GCF_000226075.1 Solanum tuberosum
ATGTGTGTGTAAGTAGGTATGTTTTCAGTTGTGGCCTCGTCGGCTAGATAGTACATCTTTATTTATTTTATTTTTTGTCTTCCATTATTTGTATGGTTATTCTCTTTCAGGTCATGACCTCTGGGTCCAGGCTTTACTTTTTAGAGGTTGTGCTGCCCAATCTTTTTGCCTCACAAGTTTTGTTTAGCTAGTATGTTTCAGTGGGTAACTCGGTGTATTAGGGTATCGAGTGCCAGTTATGCCACTTATTTCGGGGAGTGAAATCTTGGTATCAGAGCAGGTCGTATCCAAGGGGGGTCCACAAGCCATGTCTAGTAGAGTCTTGTTTATGGGTGTGTTGTGCACCATACTTATAATCAAGAGGCTACAGGGCATTTAGGGATGGTTACATTTCATTAAACTGATAGATCGTGCTATAGTGCATAAGTATAAGAACATTTGAAATCTAAGTCGTGCTTTATGTTTCTTACCTAACAGGCTACACTCGCTCCGGATATAGCAAATCGAGAGATATGTATGGATCCAAGGGAAGGTACTAGTCGTTCCCTACCGGGTCAAAGAGATAGATTTCCCTCAAAGGCACTGGGTGGATCTCCAGTACCCCTAGTACCAGCCTCCCCGACACCTATTGAAGCCCGAGGAGATGCAGTACCCCTAACCTCACCACTTCCATTGGTACCTGAGGAAGCTACGGACACAGGACCTCCAGTACCTATTGTTTCTCCACCAGAGATCTCTGGGGAACAGGGGATAAGAGAGGTAGTTCAGTTGCTGACTAGGATGGTTTCTATTCATAAGCGACAACTGGAGTTAGGATTAGATATTCAGAGAGATCGGTCGGAAAGTTCGAAGGTACGATATTTTCTTCATTTGGCCCCTCCGTTATTTACAGGATCTAGTCTTACTGAGGATCCCCGTGACTTTATAAACCATATATATAGAGTATTGAGGGTGATGCATGCCTCCGTCACAGAGGCTGTGGAGTTGGCTTCTTTTCGGCTACGTGATGTAGCCATAATTTGGTATGAGGCATGTGAGAGATCTAGAGGACCTAATGCTCCGCGAGCAGAGTGGGAGGACTTCTCTAAGGCCTTCCTTGCCCACTATTTTCCACGGGAAGTTCGAGAGGCCCGTCTTGACCAGTTTATCAATCTGAAGCAAGGAACCATGAGTGTGAGGGATTATAGCCACAGGTTTAATTCTTTGGCAAGATATGCACCAGATATTGTACGTACCATGAGAGCCAGAGTTCATCGTTATGTTGATGTTTTGGCAGATCATTTGATCAGAGATTGTAGGGTAGCATCCCTATCAGATGATGTAGATATTTCCCGCATACAGACTTTTGTTCAGACTACAGAGGACCTTTCTGAACGGATTCGTGATACCCGCAGGGATAGAGAGCAGAGTAAGAGGGCCCATACTATGAGGTCTTATAGGGAACCACATGGTCATTTTAGGCCTCCTTTCCATCGATATCCACCTCGGCCAGCAGGTAGTGTCTCACCACAGGTGCAGGGACCGCGATTTGATCGTTATAGTCAGTCAAGACCAGGTCAGATCTCAGGCCAGCCTGAAGGTCGTCGACATGATTGTTCCGTACAGGTAAGACATCTCACTCCTCATTATACACAGTGCGATAAGCCGCACACTGGGCAGTGTAGATAGGGTTCAGGTGCATGTTATCATTGTGGGCAGATAGGACATTTTATTAGTTGGTGCCTGAGGTTGAGCTAAGGTGATCTAGCTCAGCCTTCAGGATCCACAGCAACATCTTCACCCTCAGTCCGTGCCCCACGACCAGGACCATAATCTACTCAGGGTCATGGTAGAGGGAGAGGTGAAGGAGATACAGGTTCAAGCGGTGGTCAAAATTGCTTTTATGCACTCACAGGACGACGGGATTTAGAGGCATCCCGTGATGTTGTTGCATGTATATTGATGATATCCTCTCAAGCTGTTTACGCATTGATAGACCTTGGTTCTACATTTTCATATATCACTCCATTTATTACTAGTAAGATTAACATGAAATCTGAGTTGTTGCCACAACCAGTTGAGGTGTCTACACCGGTTGGCGATTATATTTTAGCTAGTCGTGTCTATCGGGGTTGTACGGTATTAATTAATGATCGTCCAACCTCCGCTGATTTAGTTGAGTTGATTATGCTAGATTTTGATGTTATCATGGGTATGGATTGGTTGGCAGCTTGCTATGCTAATATTGATTGTCGTGCAAAGATAGTCCAATTTTACTTTCCAGGTGAGCCAGTCCTTGAGTGGAAGGGTAATGCAGCCACACATAAGGGTAAGTTTATTTCATACCTTAGGGCTCAGAAGTTGATTGCTAAAGGTTGCATATACCATATGGTTCATGTACATGATATTGATAAGGAGCCCATGACTCTTCAGTCAATTCCTATCATGAATGAATTTCCAATGGTATTCCCTGATGATCTTCCAAGAATTCCCCCAGAAAGGGAAATTGATTTCGCTAAAGACTTGCTTCCTGATACGCAACCTATATCGATTCATCCCTATAGAATGGCACCTGTAGAACTAAGAGAATTGAAGGAACAACTGAAGGACTTGCTCGATAAAGGCTTTATTAGGCCAAGTACTTCCCCATGGGGTGCCCCAGTGCTCTTTGTTCGAAAGAAATATGGATCCTTGCGGATGTGTATTGACTATAGGCAACTAAATAAAGTCACTATAAAGAATAAATATCCTCTTCCACGGATTAATGACTTATTTGATCAGTTACAAGGTGCCAAATGCTTTTCCAAGATTGACTTGCGGTCTTGTTACCATCAGTTGCGAGTCAGGGAAGTTGATATCCCAAAAACAGCATTTAGGATGAGGTATGGCCATTTTGAGTTCCTTGTCATGTCTTTTGGGCTTACAAATGCTCCAGCAGCTTTTATGGATCTTATGAATCGGGTCTTGAAACCATTCTTGGATTAATTTGTGATTGTGTTTATTGATGATATTCTTATATATTTACGGTCGGAAGTAGAGCATGCAGACCAATTGCGAGTTGTATTGCAGACTCTCCAAGATTGGAGGTTATATGCTAAATTCTCTAAATGTGAGTTTTGGCTTACTTCAGTAGCTTTTCTTGGTCATGTTATTACAAGTGAGGGTATTAAGGTTGATGGACAAAATATTGAAGCAGTGATGACTTGGCCGAGGCCCTTGAATGCGATGGAGGTTCGCAGCTTTTTAGGCTTGGCAGGGTATTACCGAAGGTTTGTGGAGGGATTCTCTTCTATTTCTGCACCACTAACAAAATTGACACATAAGGAAACGAAGTTTCAGTGGACCGAGGCATGCGAGCAGAGCTTTCATGAACTAAAAAAAGGCTTACCACTGCACGTGTCCTAACTCTTCCAGATGGTAATGAGGGCTATGTTGTTTATTGTGATGCCTAAAGAATTGGCCTAGGTTGTGTTCTTATGCAGCATGGTAAGTTTATTCCATACGCCTCTAGACATTTGCGGAAGCATGAGCAGAATTATCCTACACACGATCTTGAGTTGGCTGCAGTTGTCTTTGCCCTAAAAATTTGGCGACATTATCTATACGGGGTTCATATAGATGTATTCACCGATCACCAGAGCCTTCAATATTTACTTAGCAGAGAGATTTGAACCTACGACAAAGGAGATGGCTAGAATTATTAAAGGACTACGATGTTGACATTTCATATCATCCCGGCAAAGCTAATGTTGTTGCTGATGCGCTCAGTCGGAAGTCCATGGGTAGTCTAAGTCATGTTGAAGCTGATAAGGCTGGAATTACAAAAGACATATGCCAGCTAGTTAATTTGCAAGTACGCTTAATAGATGCAGTAGGCGGAGGTGTTGTCGTTAAGAATATGGCAGAATCTTCCTTTGTGACTGAAGTGAAAAATATGGAAGAATCTTCCTTTGTGACTGAAGTGAAAAGGCGGCAACATGAAGATCCCGAGCTTAGGAAATTGAGGGAAAAGATTCCACAGCAGCAACACCCCTTATTTGAGCTAATTGGAGATGGAGTCCTTAGATACCAGGGTCGCTTATGTGTACCGGCAGTT
This sequence comes from Solanum tuberosum, assembly GCF_000226075.1. Lineage (NCBI taxonomy): Eukaryota > Viridiplantae > Streptophyta > Magnoliopsida > Solanales > Solanaceae > Solanum > Solanum tuberosum. The sequence continues at coordinate 278,987 of NW_006239035.1, forward strand.
GGGAAGCTCCGTACATATATTCTTTCAGAGGCCCATTATTCTAGATATGCATCTCACCCTGGAGCGACGAAGATGTATCTGGACCTTCGACAGATCTATTGGTGGAATGGCATGAAAATAGATATTGCGGAGATAGTAGCTGAATGTCCCAACTGTCAACAAGTTAAAGCAGAGCATCAGAGGCCTGGAGGCCTAACCTAGTATATTGAGCTTCTGTTATGGAAATGGGATATGATAAATATCGACTTCATCACTGGTTTGCCTCGCACTCCACGAAGGTTTGATTCCATTTGGGTAATTATCGATAGGTTGACAAAATCTGCTCATTTCTTGCCAGTTAGGACGACATATTCAGCTGAAGATTATGCTAGGCTTTACATTCAGGAGATTGTTCGCCTTCACGGAGTTCCATTATCGATTATCTCAGATCGAGGAGCTCATTATACAAAACATTTTTGGAGATCCTTTCAGAAAGGTCTAGGCACTCAGGTAAATCTTAGCACCACTTTTCATCCACAAATTGATGGATAGGCAGAATGTACTATTCTGACGGTTGAGGATATGTTACGTGCTTCTGTGTTGGATTTTAAAGGAAGTTGGGATCAACATCTACCTATTATCGAGTTCGCTTATAATAATAGCTTTCAAGCTAGTATTCAGATGGCCCCTTACGAATCACTATACGGGCGGAAATGTAGGTCCCCAATTGGTTAGTTTTTTGCTAGGTCCCAATCTAGTCCAACAAGTGATTGAAAAGGTTAAGCTTATTAGAGATCGGCTTCATACAACACAGTGTCGACAGAAGTCTTATGCAGATGTTCGCCGATGGAACTTAGAGTTTGAGGTAGAAGATTGGGTTTTCCTGAAAGTATAGCCTATGAAGGGCATCATGCGATTCGTAAAGAAAGGGAAGCTCAATCCTAGGTACGTTGGACCGTATAAGATTATTCGGAAGATCGGTATGGTGGCATACGAGCTTGATTTGCCTTCAGAATTGGAAGCGGTTCATCCTGTATTTCATGTTTCTATGTTGCGGAAGTGCATTGGAGATCCTTCACGTATTATCCCATTGAAAATATTTGTATCGCTGAGGATTTATCTTATGCAGAGGTACCAATAGCGATTTTAGATCGGCAAGTAAGAAAGCTTCGAAATAAAGATGTAGCTTCTGTGAAAGTGTTATGGAGAAATAACAACGTCGAGGAAATGAATTGGGAAGCGGAATAGGAAATGAGGAAGGAGTACCCCCAACTGTTTACGACTGAAGGTGAGTCACATTTCGATTATTGGCAATTATTTCTTCACAATGCCTTAGTTAGATTTTGAAGTAGCTTGTAGAATGTAAGATCCCGTACTTTTTCTCTAATCATGCATAATATATGTGGCGTAGTATGGCATGGTTATATGAGGTGTATATGACTTTGTATCGTACATTGGAGATTAAGATTTGAAAATAGGTGGAAATATCAAGGAACTAAACTAATGTTTTTGGTCAAAGGGACCCCTCAAACAAAGTTCATGATAAAAGAAATGGCTCGGGTAGAACTTCGCCCGTTTGAAAGGTTTAACTTGTCCCATACCTTGTG
>NW_006239035.1:285351-302889 GCF_000226075.1 Solanum tuberosum
TCCGACATCAGAGTAAAAAGTTATGAGAATTTTACTACGGACTGCCGGGGCAGAATTTGGGTCGGATCCGGGTCGGGTGAAAAATGTGGTATGTCGGCTTACTCAACGTTTTAAGCCATGAAAACATTTCATTTTACTTCCAAACCAGAAATAAAGCTTAAGATAAGGTTCCTATGGAGTAGTTTCATGATGAAGGTCAGTTTTCGACGATTTTTACCCTTAAAGATTGCCCCCGTGCCTATAAACGTGATCTTTACACGTGGTAATCGTTTTCCCCTTCTATTAGCTGCGTTTGGAGCAAGTTTCTGAAGATATAAATTTGTAGTTATTGGTGTTTATTCAAGGTTTACACTTGGTTAACAAAGGTAATCATGTCGGGACTCTTTTATGATTGTTTATATGAAGTTCTACGGACATTTCGTCAAGTTGAGGCCATTTGGCAAATTTGCCGATTTAAGAACAATTTTGAACTGTTTATAGGTGTGTACCAGTTGTGTATATATAGTGTTTGCGAAGTTTAGGACGTAAGGAACAACTTTTGTGAAGAAACTACGGCCATTCGAGCGTTCATTGAAAAGGTATGTTAAGGCGAAGCTACGTCCCTCATTATAGCACCACTCCTGGGAAATTCCTAAAACGCCGAAAGTGATATTTCGCTATTCTCTTGCTAGAAAGACCTTCAGTGAAAGGCATTGGGATCTCAGCTGAATTATTTTCATGATTCTGTTATTTTGATATTTTACTCATTCGGATAAATAGAGTGTTCGACATCTACATGTCATTTTATCAAGTTTCCTTGATTATATGTCCGCACGTATGAATTTGTATTCTTCCTTGGGTGATTGTGAATTAAAATGTCACGTGAGACCCTTACTACTTGTGACCAGCCCTCTTTCTCCACTAAGGTTTATTAAAGAAAAACATTAAAGTAGCTCACGACCTTCAAAACTCTCAAAATATAATTTAAATGTAAACTATTAGAACACTTGGTTTTTGAAATATTTCTTTTATAAATTATCTAGGAACCAAGTTAGGAACTAAGTAAGTCACCTTAAACTTGTTATGAATATCAACAAGGTTAGGTTATCTTTCTAAAATTCGAGTTAACTTTTCCAAGCTTATTTGGAAGAACATATCAAGTTCCATGAGATTGTTATATGTTATACGAAAGTTATTATGGGGTTATGAGAACAAGAGTACAAACGGGCAAAGATTGGCAACATGATAACAGTAACTCATAGGTGTTATAAATCCATGACATGACATGCTATGCATTCTAATCCTAAGCTATAATCGGGAGGTATGGGGCCTATTGCCTATATTTATACGTATGAGACACAGATGGCCACAAGTTGGCGAATATGATGCCGGTTCGCTACCGGAAAGCACCACCATTTATAGCATTTGGTTGAGTATGTCATGCATTTGCATCTATATATATATATATATATATGTATGTATATATATATATGTATTCACGACATATGATTATATGAGCATACCATGCATATTTAAGTAGTAGGGGGTTAAAGGTCAGCCATGGAGATTATTTGGGTTTCAGTTTCAAGTGGTATCTCTATTACCTTTTTACAGTAAATGTTTATGACTTTACAGTAAATGTTTCTGATTTTACTTTTTGCTTTACATACCAGTACATTTTTATTCGTACTGACGTCCTTTGCCTGGGGACGCTGCTTTTTGTTTTGTGCGAGCAGGTGCAGGCAGGGACTCTAATCGACCCACCCGCTAGGATTCAGGTTCAGCTGTGAGTTGGTAAGCTCAATCTTATCCTGGGGCTATCAAAGGATGTTTACTTTTGTTGTACAGTTTGGGTATAGTCGGGGCCTTGTCTCGATAGTGCATATGTCACTCATAGAGGCTATTGTGGACACAATATTCTGGGTTTTCTTTTTGTATGTTCCAACCTCCAGCCAATAGTCTTGGCATGTATATATAAGTGTGTGTGTAAGTTGGTATGTTTTCGGTTGTGGCCTCGTCGGCTAGATAGTACATCTTTATTTTTTTGGTTTGTCTACCATTGTTTGTATGGTTATTCTCTTTCTGGTTATGACCTTTGGGTCTAGGCTTCACTTTTTAGAGGTTGTGTTGCCCAATCTTTTGGCCTCATAAGTTTTGTTTAGCTAGTATGTTTTTGTGGGTAACTCGGTGTATTAGGGTATCGAGTGCCAATTACGCCCCCTATTTCAGGGAGTGACACCTAGGATCACGAGTGACCCCAAGCTAACCCTGCTGGCATATCATAAGCATACTAAATATACTAAAGTAATGAAATACTGTGCGGAAGCTAAATTATCATGTAAACTGAAATGATGGGGAAATACCCATAAACTATCTGAATAAAATAATCTGAGAAGATTTCAATGACAACTGAAGATGAACTCAAAACTAAAGCTAAACCTAACTATATCTGAAATAAAGCCTCTACTGACTATAAATACTGGGATATGCCCCAGCTAGATCTAGCAAAACTGAAACTAAAAACTGAAAGTAGAAAATAGACATGTCAATAGTCCTCGAAGAATGAGGACTCACCACTGATGCTGCTGAACTAAAGATCGGGAACCGATCTATGCGTGATCTGGAAGCTGAGAACCTCAACCTACATCACGAGAAGATGTACCGCATAGTATGCATCAGTACTTGAAAGGTACTGAGCATGCAGCATAAGATAAAGTTGAACAATAACATAACTGAACAAAGCAATCAAGCAATGATATAAACTGAACATGGTAAGGATACTGAATATACTGAACATGAACTAACTGAATGCAATGACCAATTTTATAACATGCTGAGACTGAATATTAAACTGATAACATGGTCGATGCAATAGAACCTGGCTGAACTGTGGGAGCTACTAATAACTGACATAAAACCACATGAGCTAAATGTGGAGTCCGATGTATACGCCCCATTGAGAGGACCCAATATACCCTGCCAGAGGTATAAAGGCATGATTAGCGTGATCACTAAAATATTGCCCACATAAGGGACTTACAACCTACGGGGCACGTAGTTCTCGGATTTGCGGGTGGTTGACACTAGTCTACTTGGTATTAAGTCTACTCCCAACTGATTATGTAATTTAGCAATTTATAACTAAAATGCTGTGAATTCTGCATAGCTCAAATACTGACATGCTAACTGAAAATGCAACATTAATGTACTGATAATAAAACATTCATCACTAGAGCATGTATAACTAAATAAACTAACCTAGCATGTGCAATTAATGAACTAAAAGAACTACATAGCTAGGGTTCCAAAATTATGAAGGAATTTATACTGAAACATGCTAAAAATCATGATAAACTGATTAGGAACGTTAAAGTAATTAATTCATAGTAATCTGCTAAAATTCTAGAAACCCTATATCTAGTTGGTAATAAGGGAATCAAGAATCTGACTGAATTCTAGGGACTTAATGGGTGAAAGGAACCCACTAGTGAAATCCCATTTATCTGGTGATGAATTCCACGGAGAAATCTTTCGATTTTGGGGCTAGAACTGATGGAACCTTGTTGCGGTCTTGAACTAGGGTTCTTGACCTCTTTCTCCTCTTACGTTCTAATTTCTAAGTTTCTATGATGAATGATCTGACTTGGGTAAGGTCTAATTATGTTTCTAGGCTAAAACTGACCAAAACAATGTAGTTTAGGGGTTAAACGATGTAGTTTAGGGGTCCAATGCATAGGGAAAAGACTAAATGACCCCTGACTTAACTATTATCGGGGTCACCGACGGACCGTGGATTGACCGATGGTCCGTGCTAGTCGGACATCGGTCGCAACTGAGGCTGGAATTTGGGGCATCGATCCACGGACCAGGACCACGGTCCGTGCCCTTGCCTACGGTCCATAGGTCTGGCCGTGGGTCGACACCTAGAGGAATTTTTTGGGGCTTTCTGGGGAGTGCTGCAGGTGGCCATCCATGTACCACCAGCATGGACTGTGGGTCACCCTACGGTCCGTGGGTGGCAACCATGGGCTGTACCTGTAGCTTCTGAAAATCTGCATTCTGGTAGTTCTAGCATATGGGGTGTTACATATATGTCATTATCTGAGTCTACACCCTAAACGTGATCTGCACTCATAACCATCGTTGGTTCCAAGAGATTCCTTAATCTGACCTGCTAATAACTGAATACTATGACATTATGAGTAAGTTTTTAAAAGATGAGTAGGGAATCAATTTAGAAACCAAACTCAACAACTCTATTTAAAAATCTGAAAATTGTATAAAATTCATATATTTGTAAAATAGTGGTGAAAGGTATGACTTAATTGACTCTTCTATGAATATTCTAACATATTGGAGATAGGTTATCAAGACAAGACCTAGCAGGCTACCTGAATACTTTGCTAATAACATATACTAACTACTCAAAGTCAAGATAAACTGGAGATCTCTAAAAGTAAAGAGGTCTCACCGAAGCTATATAAAAGTGATCCTGATGATATGGTTGTTATCGATCTTGAATATCTAAATCTGCATCATTAAAAAATGCAACATCAAATGACATCAGTACATGAAATGTTTGGTATGTAAAATATTTGAATGAAACAACTAGCTAAAATTGAACATAGCTGAATGAGTAACTCCGAGGTTAGACTGAAACAAAGTTATCTGAGTTGTAAAATTTGCATGTGTGTTTTATCAATAAAAATTTTAAACTGGTTATATGCCATAATAGCAATTACTAAAAATAATATAGCTTTACTTTTCTTGGGGAGTTTCTTATGATCGACATAAACCATGTTAGCTCATGATGTATAACTTACAATCTTAGTTGGGAGGGTTGCCTTATACTGTGCCAGGATATAGAACTTGTCTGTTTGATGTGGATCCACTATCGAGCTTCTTGGACTAAAGAAGATGACCATCTAGCGGTGTGCTAAAAAATTCTATGGTGGCACGTAATTATGAGACTTGAATTTTCTAAACTCGCATCCTCTTGCTACTATATAATCCTCCAAAAATTATTTGTATATACTAATACACTCATAAATAGATAAACTATTTGTCTTGCTAAATAACATACAAGACTTTACTCTAAATAGTTCTTTAGAACTGAACTGAACTTGCTATAAAATCTTGGGATAAGGCACAAGTAGCCCCCCAGACTATGACTAAAATCTCATAAACACACCTTAACTAAACTAAGGTACTTATTACCCCCCCCCCTCCTAAACTCATTTTTTTTGTAATTTTGTACACCATTTGGGTTATGTGGAACACTCCATAACTCCACGTAGTTGAAGCGCGTGGGAGATATTTGGATGCCCGTTTCTCTCGCCCTACTTCTAAAGATAGATAGAAATGTTTGGAGAGAATTTCAGAAAGCCAAAAAGGTGTAGAAAATTACAAAAAAATAAAATTGGGGGGGGGGGTAATAGGACCTTAGTTTAGTTAAGGTTTGTCTCTGGAATTTCAGTCATCTACTAGTGAGGTACTTGTGCCTTATTCCTAAAATCACTATGCTTTCTCAAAGCTGAAATCTACTTTAATTATTTTTTTAATTGACTATGAGTTAAGGTGTGTCTGTGGAATTTCGGTCATAGACTAGTGGGGTACTTGTGCCTTATTCCTAAAATCACTTTGCTTTCTCAAAGCTGAAATCTACTTTGTTTAAAAACTGACTATGATTTCTTTACGAAAATATGGCTTTCATTTCTTTCTGAAATAATACACTCGAAGATAAATATACTTTCTTGAAATAATGCACTTGAATCTAAATATATTTTCTTGAACTCTTTCTTTAAATAATGCACTTGAATCTAAATATACTTTCTTGAAATACTTTTTTAAAACTTGTAATATATATTTTACTCATGAAAAAATTGCATATGAAATACTACAACAATAACTACAAATAACTTTAGCTAAAAAGGGCACATGCTATAGAATAAATATAAACCATCATTCAACAATCATCAATGAATAAGAAATACAATAATTTCAACAATAGAATTCGACATCAAGAAGTTTGGATTAGAAAACAACATGAATTTATGGACTTTGGGGTAAAAACTCTAACTTTGGCCTTATTAAATGAAATTGTAGATGTAAGACGTGAGAAAGAACTAAGTTCCTTACTATGATAACCTTACATACCTTGAATCTCTCCAATTGAAACCCTAAGATTAAATAAGAATTTCAAAAGTCTATTCTTGAACCTTGAGATGAGTTATCTTGAAACCCCTAGGTTTTGATGGTAGATTCTTTCATAGGATACACAATCATATGTTAGAATTACTAGAAAATTGTGAGAGTATGCTAACTTTGATTTGGAAGGAAGAAATCTTGATGGACTTTCCCCAAAATCAAATGTCGAACTCAAGAATCGAGTTCTTGATTTCACAACTAGAGCTAGGAAGAGGATTTGATGTTAGAATTTTGTAGAAATTCTAAAATTTGTGTTAGAAGATTATGGATAATACTTACCAAGACTTGGTAGAGTTTAAGAAAGATTTCGGGGGATGTAGGGTTGACCGAGGAGTGAAAAGAAACTCAAAATAGAGCTTATATAAAATCATGAAAAAATTATATACAACTGATACAGGTCGTATACAGTGATATATGGATCATACATTTATAATATGAGTCGTGGTCTGACTTGTGGTTTCTTGGGTGCATTTAATTTTCAAACTATTTAAAGTTTCCCATGGGTCATAGTACGGGTCATACTACTGAAATTTTCAGACTAGAGCATCTCTAGTAAAACGTTCGTAACATTTTAATCCAGACTCAGATTTACAAATGATTAGTGGAGATAGAAATAAGACCCAAATATCTTTAATTTGATGGGTAATAGGACATATAATTTTTCATATTCTAAGAGATATGCTCGTTTGAAGCTGACCCTTGCATGATCTTCTACAAAAACTTAATCGGTAGTTATCATCATCGTCATCGTCATCGTCATCGTCATCATCCTCTTCGCTGTCCGAACCTGTTGCACCCCGGCTGCTTTCCACCTTGCTTGGTTTTAAGATTTTTTTAGTGCTCTTGCAACTGAAATAATTGCAAGTGGCAGCCCCTTGCATTCTTTGGCAACCTTTTTAGCTATGTCAAGTAGAGATGGATAATCGACAAAATTACCAACTTTCTGCCTAAAGAGGATCCATGATTTCTCTTCAGATAACATTCCAACTTCCAATGTCTTCTGAGCTCCCATTTCTTCACAAACAGATCGGAAATGTGTTGTGAATGTCACTTTGCACTTGTGCTTGCTGTTGCTTCCACTTGGTGATTCAAGATTAACAGATGCCCCCTGTCACTCTAAGGCTTATCTGAAAGTAAGGTGAACTATAAAACTGTAACACATGTTCACTTCTAACTAATTGTGGTACATGTTTTAGGTATACATCCATATGATGCACAACATGTTGATTAAGGTCTAATGATATAACCCTTATTTTCTTCTAACCTTGGTACAAGAGTGCTCACATAGCCAGGACCAGGTTCTCATCTCACCAGCTATGCACTTCATCCCCCTCTTTATTCATCTCTGCATTGCACTTATACATATGACCTTGTTACACTCTAAAAGAACCTAGTGCACCTTACTGTTTTCCATACATCTTTGATTTTTTTCGCGGGAAATACAAAATGACTCACCATTTAAACCCTCATCAAACCTTTCCCACTCACATCACCCCGGCACATAACCGTCACTCACGTCTCCCATCAATGTAAGACCACCATCATTACATCTCATCTCCCAAGAATTCTTCCAAAACGTCTTCCACCAATTCCAAAACAACCCAAGATTAATCACAATACAGATTTCATCAACCAAAGAAAACCAAAAAAAAGGAGAAATGAACCATGGCTTACCCCCTTGTCACCTACTCCGATGACGAAAGTTCCTCTGACTCACCGGCGCACTCATCATTTCCGGCATCACCTGTCGCATCATCTCAGGAAGAAGGTGGTTTCTCCACTGATATATCAGTAAAAAAATCCACTACCAGACTCCTCTAAGAAAGCCCCCATGCTTATTCGTCCACCATCTCCACTGTCGGCATATGCCTCCGGCAACCCCTTTACCCCTTCGCCATCACCTCCTCACTCTGAAACTCCTATTCCTCCCCACTCGATTTCTCCACCGCCATCTCTAGACAAAACCCCAATTCCCACTATCACAACAACCCCACCTCTACCACCATCTACTAACCCTAATGACCCAGATCTTGACGACATCCCAATCAATCAACTTCATCCGAAGATCCCTCGGCAACCACACAAACATATTGTCGTCAAAAGGACTCAAGTCAAGATCAACTGCAGGAAGCCGCCAAATCTAGTAAGAAGCGAAGACGAACTAGTAAGTCTCCAGTTCCTCGCTATGTCTCACCTGTACTGCTTCACTCTGAGTCCTCACCTGCTGCCCCCTCCTCCCAAGCCACCAAAATGAATAAAAATCTAGCCAAGTACCTAGCCTTGGAAAAGGATAAATACTTTGGTACTAAGAAGGTTCTTAGAGGTAGGACCTTTCATCCTGACATTCGCACCATGGGGTCAATCCTGATGGTTTTGGATTTACTATATTTTCAGGTGTGGGCAGAATTATTTCTTGACACTAGGTTGCATGTGCATGAGAAAGAGGTGCGTGAACTTGAAGCTTCTCGCAATGTCTAGATATGTCTCAAGGGGAAGTTGCTCGATTAAAGGATCAGCTGGTGCAGCATCAAAGTGAGTCCAATGCCCGTGTGGATCGTGTTCTCCAACTCCTTGCCATGTCCCAAACTTTATCCCACCCTTTTCCTTCAACATCTTAACCATTTTGTTTTACTCTGATCACTGTTGAAAACAATGTCATGTTATTTTGTGTTTTTGCTCTGGATGGATATTTTGGTGAAGCTCTTTGTGAGCTTAGAACTCTAGTGCTATCTGCTTTATATGACTACTTTGTTCCTACTTATGATGTGTTTGTGTTACCTTGGCTTAAAATGGATAATATCCTTAGATTGATTTTGATTTGTATTATGCTTTCTATAGGTGTTGTCCATAAGGACTCTGAGTTTCGATCTAACTTGGTTATGTTATATGCTCACTTCTTCTTTTTTATATGCCAAAAAGGGGAAGATATTATAGTTATAATTCTGTAGAAATAGTGATGATTTTGCAAAGGAAATTGGAAAAGATTTGTCATCATCAAAAGGGGATAAAATGATCAACCAAATATGGTTTTGATGATCGACACCATGAACCAGGTTCACCTTGCTAGTTCACCTTGGAAAGCTTACAACTCAAAGGCTAAATAACGGAAATATTAATATAAAAAAAGAAGAGTTTTTGTGCTAAAAAGAAGTTGAGTCGCAAGAGGAAAGTTCAACAGAAGAAGTCTTTTATGAATAAGGAGACATGACAAGCCAAGTTATAAAAGGAAAAGGTTTTGCAATTAAAAGAATAAGTCGAAATATTTTCCTAATACAACTATAACTTCTCTCCTTATAAATATCGGATTCTAACACAGTTCAACATCTATAAAAAGACAAGAGAGACCAAGGAAGAAGTCGTCTTTGCATATTTGAAAATGAGAGAAAGTGAGAGAGAATCATAGTGAAGGCCAAAGGTGTTTAAGTAGTAGAGTAAGAAAGAATTCTAGAGTTAGATTTCTTTCAAGTTAGGTGTGTCACATTGATTCATAGTTGAATCAGTGGTTGTGAGGGTTGTGAGAGCGTTTGTGAGTTTTGTAAACAAGAAGTGGGTTTGACTTCTTGGGTGGTTAAAGTTAAGAGAGAGTTGTGAGAGAATTGTAACAAGAAGCGAGTTTGACTTCTTGAAGAATTGAGTGTTTTCGATTATAGTTAATCGAAAAGGGTAGAAGTTTAGAGTTAAATTCATTGATTGACTTAGTTGTTTTGAATTAATATAAAACTTTGATGTGGTTTCTCCCTTCCTTGAGTTAGGAAGGTTTCCACGGTATATTGGTGTCACTGTTCATTAACGTAAGTTTCTTATGTGTACAATTCAAGAACATGGTCCTTGAGTACTGGGTAAGGTTTCTTCAATTGGTATCAGAGCGGGTCTTTTCATTAAAAGATTCACAACTTGAAAAGAATCAATGGCAGCACCACCTATCCACAAGAAGGAGCTTCTCAAACTCTACCACCACTATCCAATGGAAAGTACTGTGGATGGTGGAAAAATTGCATGATGGATCACTTAATAAGTGAAAATCCCGATCTTTGGAGTGTAGTACTAGATGGTCCTGCTATACCCATGAAAAAGGGAGAAGATGGAGTCACCCTGGTACCAAAGAAAAGAAAAGAATGGGATGTTGCTAACAAACTCGCCATTCAAAACAATGCTTAAGCTAAAAAGATCCTAATTTGAGGCATATGACAAGACGAGTACAATAGAATTACATCATGTGAGAATGCAAAGTCGATTTGGGAAACTCTACTGACTGCACACGAAGGAACAACTCAGGTTAAGAAATCTAAAATTGGCAACTTGAATAGACAATATGAAGTGTTCAGAATGATGGAAGGAGAAACAATTCAAGAGATGCACACCAGGTTGATTGCAATCATTAATGAGATCTACTCGTTAAGATAAGTAATTCCAAATGGAAAGGTTGTTAGAAAACTCTTAAGTGTTCTACCAGAGTCGTGGGAAAGTAAAGTAGAAGCTATCACTGAAACCCTTGATCTAGACAAACTTGTCATGGATGAGCTTATTGGAAATCTCATCACATATGAACTAAAGAAAAACCAAGAAAAAGAAATTGGCAGTAAAAAAAAGGAGAAGAACCTAGTTCTGAAAGCTACAATATCTAAAGACTTTGAGGACGAAAATATTGCACTTATGACAAAGAGATTTTCCAGAATGTTAAAAAGAGGACAAACTTTTCAAAGAAGAGGTCCCCAAAAGACAGCTGAAAGCTCAAGAGAGCAACTATGCCATAAATGTGGAAGTCCAGATCACTTCATCAAATTCTGTCCACTTTGGTCCTTAGACCATAAAAAGAATAACACAGACAAAACAAAGGATGGTAAAGGTGACAGATATATTCCTACCAATAGGAGGATGACTAACCAAGAGGCTGATCACTCAATGAAGAAAGCTTTTGCTGCAATGGGTGGCATGTCAGAAGATGAGCCTGAAGATGAGGAAACTGAAAATCAATCCCTACTTGCAATCGAACAAACTGACAAATATCACTTCCTTGCACTAGTAGCCATAACTGAACCTCAAGATAAGGAAAATAACTGTCAGATACAGGAGACAATTCAAGCATTAATTGTTGGGCTAGATTCTGAAGAAGAAGAGGACAAGAAGGACCAGGTTAGTCTGCATTACATTAAAGAAAATCTTGACTCTTATTCAAAACGAAAACTAGAATCTCTATTGCATACTCTCATAAATGCATACCAATCAACCTGTTCTGAAAGAGATCTGTTAATGGAAGACTATTCATCATTGAGAGAGGAAAATGAAAACTTAGAACAACAAAATTGTATTCTTTATAATAAGCTAAAAGATTGAACAAAGAGTTTAAATCCATAACTATAAAAAATGAAAACCTACAGAAAACACTTCACATTACCAAAATGGAAACAGAGCACAGTATGAGATGGACCAAGTCCTTCATACTACTTGATAGAATCCAAAAGAGTCAATCTTCCACAAGACATGGAATAGGCTTTTATGAAGATAAGAATCCCAACATAGATTGTTTGTGTTCCCACTGTGGACATACAGGACATAAGAGTTATGCATGCAATAAAAAACAAACTGCACATTAGAACAATTTCACTTTCGTACAAAAAACTCAAAAGATATAGAAACAAAACAACACAAAACTGGTTCCCACACTTAAAACCCTTCCATCATGAGCTAAGAAAAATTGTATTCATCCTTTCTCTAAAAAATAGGGACCCAAGTAAATTTGGGTACCCAAAACTAACCCTGTCTAATAATTGCAGGATTCAGCGGAAGGAAAGCCAAAACAATGGTACTTGGACAATGCATGTTCCAGGCATATGACTGGAGATAAAAGCAACTTCCTCTCATTGAAAAACTTTAAGGGTGGAAACGTAGCCTTTGGAAATGGAAAAACTGGAGAAATACAAGGAATTGGAAAACTGGGCCTGAACCTTAACCAAGCTATTGACAATGTGTACTATGTGAATGGATTACAACACAATCTGCTAAGTATATCCAAAATGTGTGACAAAGGAAACAAAGTTATATTTACTACTAATGAATGCAAAGTGGTCAACTCAACCATAGAGGAACTGGTTCTCATTGGGAAAAGACAAATGTATACAAAACTGAGATAATGAGCCCAGACATCCCACTCACTTGCCTCAGCGCCATCACTGAAAATTCCCTTCTTTGGCACAGAAGGTTGGGGCATATTAGTAGTTCTATAATAAATAAGTTAGTATCGAAGAACCTGGTCAGAGGAATACCTGAAAAGAAGCTACTTAATGAACAAATATGTGGTGCATGTGCACAGGGTAAACAAATAAAATCTTCCTTCAAACCTAAGGCAGTAGTCAGCAGTACAAAACCTTTGGAACTGCTCCACATGGACTTATGTAGACCAATGTGAGTGCTAACTAGAGGAGGAAAAATGTACATATTTGTAATTGTAGACGACTACTCTAGATTCACATGGACCATATTTTTAGTAACAAAGGATGAGACATACGATATGTTTGAAATCTTTATGAAACTGGTTCAAAAGAAATTCAATAGTGAAGTTATCAACATTAGATCAGATCATGGTTTAGAATTTGAAAACTTCAAGTTCCTAAACTTTTGCATTATCAATGGTGTTGATCACAACTTTTCAGCACCAAGAACTCCACAACAAAATGGTGTGGTAGGACGCAAGAATAGAACATTAGAAGACATCGCTAGAACCATGTTGATTTCAAGCAATCTACCAAAATCCTATTGGGCTGAGGCAATAAATACTTTATGTTATCTCATTAACAGATACATGATAATGTTCATACTAAATAAAACCCTATACGAACTGTTGAAAGGAAGAAAACTGAATCTAGCACATCTTCGACCTTTTAGGTGCACCTGCTATGTACATAACAATGGGAAAGGCACCTTGGGTAAGTTTGATTCCAAAAGTAATGAAGGAGTGTTCCTTGGGTACTCAACACAAAGTAAGGCATACAAAATACTTAACCAGAAAACAAATTGTGTAGAAGAAAGCATGCATGTCATCTTTGATGAAGGGTAGAACCAAACTAATGGAGGCATGGTAGAACATCTTGATGATCTAGGTATGACTCAACCAAAACCACCAGAGGAAAACCAATCAAATGAGGATGGAACTGAGGAACCAAATAAATTAAGCCCTATCACTCGTGAAACTGAAAATACAGTCGATGAGGTAGAAGATGGAGAACCAAGGCCATCAACATCTAACACTACTTGAGATGCTCAACCAAATAGTTGGAAACATCAAAGATCCCATCCAATACAGAATATTCTCACACCCTTGGATTCAGGAATTCATACTAGAGAAAAACTAAGGAATATGTGTGCCTTCTCAGCATATTTATCACTGGTCGAGCCCAAAAATACTAAAGAAGCTCTGGTAGACCTATACTGGATTATAGCCATGCAGGAGGAACTGAGTTAGTTTGAACGAAACAAAGTCTGGAACATGGTTCCCAGACCACACGATAGAAATGTGATAGACACTCTATGGGTTTTTAGAAATAAAATCGACGATCAAGGACAAGTCACACGAAACAAGGCAAGACTAGTTGTACAAGGGTACAATCAGGAAGAAGGAATCGACTATGAGATACATTCGCACCCGTAGCAAGAATGGAAGCAATACCGATGCTTATAGCCTTTGCCGCCCACATAGAGTTTAAACTATAGCAGATGGATGTAAAAAGTGCTTTTCTGAATGGATACCTCCAAGAAGAAGTATATGTGAAACAACCTCTTAGGGTTGAAGACCCTGATCATCCTGAATATGTTTATAAACTAGACAAAGCACTATTTGGGTTAAAGTAAGCACCAAGAGCATGGTACGATCGCCTGTCCAAATTCCTCCTTACACATGGGTATTCAAGAGGAAAAATAGATAATACACTATTCCTGCGAAGACAAGGTAATGACCTACTCATTGTTCAAGTGTACATAGATGATATCATATTTGGAGGAACAGATACTGAACTAGGAGTTGAATTCGCACAATTCATGAGTAGCGAATTTGAGATGAGCATGATGGGTGAATTAAACTTTTTCTTAGGTCTTCAAATCAAATAGTCCTCATCGGGCACCTCAATCAATCAACAAAAATGCATCAAAGAATTGCTAAAGAAATTTGAGACGAATGACGCCAAAACAATTGATACTCCCATTGGAACAACGACTAAGCTTGATAAGGATGAAACTGGTTCTCCAGTAAACGATACCAAGTACAGAGGAATGACTGTCTCACTATTGTATCTAACTGCCAATAGACCTGACATTGTATTCAATGTAGGGCTATGTGCTTGATTTCAGTCATGTCCAAAATAATCTCATCTAAAAGTAGTGAAAAGGGTCCTTAGATATCTTAAAGGTACACTTAACTTGGTTCTATGGTATCCAATGGGAGATTCCTTCGACCTGGTAGGTTTTGCAGATGCAGACTACGCAGGTTACCTTGTAGACAGAAAAAGTACATCTGGAATCGCTCAATTCCTAGGGCTTCGTCTCGTCTCCTGGCAACAAGAAAACAAAATCCGATCATCCTCTCCAATGCTGAGGCTGAATATATGGCTGCTGCATCTTGTTGTGCACAACTGTTATGGATTAAGCAACAATTGGAAGATTTTAGAATTAACGTAGGATGCATACCCATCATGTGTGACAACACAAATGCAGTCAATATGGCAAAGAACTTGGTCAAACATAAACGAAACAAGCACATAGATATCAGGCATTATTTTATTCGTGACAATTTTGAAAAAATGACTCATCATCATGACCTTTTGCAAAACTGAGGATCAGATTACTGACATTTTCACCAAGGCACTTGGACGTGAACCATTTCAGAAGAATCGTTTAGCCTTAGGGCTGGTGTTTCAAGATTAACACATGCCCCCATGACATTCTAAGGCTTATATCAAAGTAAGGTGATCTATGAAACTGTAACACATGTTCAGTTCTAACGCATCTTGGTACCTGAGGATTAAGGTCTAATCATATTACCCTTAAATTCTTCTAGCCTTGGTACATGAGTGCTCACATAGCCATGACCAGGTTCTCATTTCACCAGGTATACACTTCATCCCTCTCTTTATTCATCTCTGCATTGCACTTATACATATGACCTTGTTACACTCTAAAAGAACCTAGTGCACCTTACTGTTTTCCATACATCTTTGATTTTTTTCGCGGGAAATAAAAAATGACTCACCATTTAAACCCTTATCAAACCTTTCCCACTCACATCACCACGGGCACTTAACCGTCACTCACGCCTCCCATCAATGTAAGACCACCATCATTACATCTCATCACCCAAGAATTCTTCCCAAACGTCTTCCACTAATCCCAAAACAACCCAAGATTAATCACAATACAGATTTCATCAATCAATGAAAACCAAATAAAGGGAGAAATAAATCATGGCTTACCCACTTGTCACCTACTCCGATGATGAAAGTTCCTCCAACTCATCGGCGCACTCATTGTTTCTGCCGTCACCCGTCGCACCATCTCAGGGGGAACGTGGTTTCTCCACTAATACATCACTAACAAATCCACTACCAGACTCCCCTCAGAAATCCCCCATGCTTATTCGCTCATCATCTCCACTGCCGGTATATGCCTCCGGCAACCCCTTTACCCCTTCGCCATCGCCTCCTCACTCTGAAACCCCAATTCTTCTCCACTCGATTTCTCCACCGCCATCTCCAGTCGAAACCTCAATTCCCACTATCACAACATCCCCACCTCCACCACCACCTACTAACCCTAATGACCTAGATCTTGAAGACATCCCACTCAGTCAGCTTCATCCCAAGATCCCTCGGCGAACACGAAAACATATTTCCTTCAAAAGGACTCATATTCGCATCCTATTAGCTCGCAGTGCAAGTCAAGCTCAACTGAAGGAAGCCTCCGAATCTAGTAAGAAGCGAAGACGAACTGGTAAGTCTTCAGTTCCTCCCCGTGTCTCACCTGTACTTCTTGACTCTGAGACTAAAGCAGTCTTGAGTCCTCACCTGTTGTCCCCTCCTCTCAAGCCACCAAAATGACTAAAAATCTGGCCAACTACCTAACCTTGGGGAAGAATAAATACTTTGGTACTAAGAAGGTTCTTAGAGGTAGGACTTTTCATCCTGACATACGCACCATGGGGTTAGTCCTGGGGGTTTTAGAGTTACTACGTTTTCAGGGGTGGGCAGAATTATTTCTTGACACTAGGTTGCCTGTGCATGAGAAAGAGGTTAGTGAATTCTACACCAATCTTAATGTTTTGGAAGGCTCTGTGGCCACTTCTTCTGTAAATGGTGTGGACTTGGTGTTTGATTCGGTTAGACTTGATGAGATTTTTCACATCCCATCTGTAGGGTTGTCTAAGTATGTTTGGACTAAAGATGTGAACTGTATGTTGACCTCAAATTTCTCTCAGAAGCGGATTACAGCTAGATCTAGAAAGGTTCTCAAGGGAGAGATGTCCCCAGTTCACAAACTGTTGTTTGAATTTGTCCATCAGGGTGTTTTTCCTAGGGGTAAGAGGAGGCATGAGGCCTCTTTAAGGGATATGGGGATTGCACATGCTTTGGAGAATAAGGATCCTATAGACTGTCTATCCCTGATGATTAAACATATGGCTAGGGTAACTGATCCTAAACCTAGTGCTCATCAATTGGCTTTTGGAAATCTCATCACCACTATGTTTACAACTTTTGATGTCCCCTTGGGCGAGGGGAGGGCTTTGGTTAGTTGTGATATGATCACCAGATCTACTCTTGCTACTTGCCGGTTGTATGATGAAGGTAATCAGGCTCCTGCTACTCCACCCCGTGTTCTTGGCCCAGCTTCCACTCTGTTGAACCACCTACATCAGTGGCGGAGCCAGGAATTCTATCGAGGGGGTTCAAAAAAAAATTAATCACACTAATAATATCCATAAATAAACGGGTCGGGTCGGATCATATATGAACGGATTGAATAACAAACGGGTTGACAAAAAAATCCTTAGTTCAAATAATTTCTTACAATTACAACTTATCATAAGAAACAAATTCAAAGTACATATCTATAAAATGATAATAAAGTAGCACAACTCATTCAAAAATTCTACAAGTTCTTCAATTCCTTTAGAATTGTCTCCGGCTCCTGAAAGTGCAAATGGAGAGCAAGCACAAATTTAACATTAGAAAGACTGACAATAAACACAAATCAAAGCAAAAACTCACAAAAATTCTTTTTGGCACACTGCACATATAGAATTCTGATTTTTTTTTAAAAAAAAACAAAAAATACAAGAACTTACCGAGGTTGCCATCAATGATCGAATCA
>NW_006239035.1:302911-308973 GCF_000226075.1 Solanum tuberosum
AGAGGATTTTTTATTTGTTGACTTTTCAATTAAAGATTTAAAATATAAAAAATTTAGTCATTAATGAAATGTCGTCTTTCTATTTATTTTTAATAAAAACATTTAAAATTTAAGCCAGCAAAAATGCTTCAAAATTAGAAAAAAAAGGTTGCTGCTCGCTGGATTCAAACCCGCGACCAAGCCCACAAAACGCGCTTTCTTGAACCCAGTTTACCATTAAGCTACTCCTTTGACATATGCTCAGGGGGTTCAATTTTAAATATATACACGTAAACAAAAAAATCAATCTTATATATGCAGTGTAATTTTTTTATCGAGGGGGTTCGGATGAACCCCCTCGGCACACTGTACATCCGCCTCTGACCTACATGCTGCCAAGGAACAGAATGAGACCCTCCGTGCTGAACTTGAAGCTTCTCGCAATGCTCTAGCTATGTCTCAGGGAAAAGTTGCTTGATTAAAGGATCCGCTGGTGCAGCAATAAAGTGAGTCCAATGCCCGTATGGATCGTGTTCTCCAACTCCTTGCCATGACCCAACCTTTATCCCACCCTTCTCCTTCAACATCTTAACCATTCCATTTTACTTTGATCACTGTTGAAACAATGTCATGTTATTTTGTGTTTTTGCTCTGGATGGATATTTTGGTGAAGCTCTTTGTGAGCTTAAAACTCTAGTGCTATCTGTTGTATATGACTACTTTGTTCCTGCTTATGATGTGTTTGTGTTACCTTGGCTTAAGATGGCTAATATCCTTAGATTGATTTTGACTTGTCTGATGCTTTCTATATGTGTTGTCCATAAGGATTCTCAATTTTAATATAACTTGGTTCTGTTATATGCTCACCTCTTCTTTTTGATATATAGATTTATCATCATCAAAAATGGGGGAAATGATAAATCAAATACGAATTTGATGATCGACACCTTGAACTAGGTTTACCTTGCTGGTTCACCTTGGAAAGCTTACAACTCAAAAGCCAAATAACGGAAATATTAATATAAAAAAAGAAGAGTTTTTGCACTAAAAAAGGAAGTTGAGTCGGAAGAAGTTTTGTATGAATAAGGAGACATGACAAGCCAAGTTATAAAAGGAAAAGGTTTTGCAATTAAAAGAATAAGTCGAAATATTTTCCTAATAAAACTATAACTTCTCTCCTTATACATATAGGATTCGAACACAGTTCAACATCTATAAAAGGACAAGAGAGACCAAGGAAGAAGTAGTCTTTGCATACTTCAAAACGAGAGAAAGTGAGAGAGAATCATAGCAAAGGCCAAAGGTGTTTAAATAGTAGAGTAAGAAAGAATTCTAGACTTAGATTTTTTTCAAGTTAGGTGAGTCACATTGATTCATAGTTGAATCAGTGGTTGTGAGGGTTGTGAGAGTTTGTGAGTTTTGTAAACAATAAGTGGGTTTGACTTCTTGGGTGGTTAGAGTTAAGAGAGAGTTGTGAGAGAATTGTAACAAGAAGTGAGTTTGACTTCTTGGAGAGTTGAGAGTTTTCGATTATAGTTAATCGAAAAGGGTAGAATTTTAGAGTTATATTCATTGATTGACTGAGTTGTAAATCTTGAATTAATATAAAATTTTGGTGTGGTTTTTCCCTTCCATGAGTTAGGAAGGTTTCCACGGTATATTGGTGTCACTGTTTATTAACATAAGTTTCTTGTGTGTATTATTCAAGAACCTGGTTCTTGAGTATTGGGTAAGGTTTCTTCACTGTATCCGAGTTTGCATGCAAAAATTTTCAACCATGTGAAAATACCTGCTCAATTGATCAAGAAGCATGACTTCCCTTCCACTTCTACAAGCTCTCGATCTCAAGAAGTTGTGCTTAGCCAAGAATTCTTGAGACACACTTCATGTTCTGCTTTAATTAGATATGTATTTATCGAATCAACTGAACGCGTTACATATAGGAAATATATGACATATATATAGGGTGAAGTATGATATATACATCAATTGTCGACTCGATGTTCTAGTATTAATCCACAATCAATGCTGAAAGAACTTTTGTGCAATGTATTTGAGGTACCTTTAAGGCAAAAGTGATGTATGAGGAGAATTAATGAAAGAAGAATTTAGAAGCAGAGGCCTGATTTAGAATTTGAAGTTTATAGAAACCTACAATGACCTTAAGTTAATATACCTAATAACTGTGTTCACAATCAAATACAAAGTCTCTGGGTAAAATCTTTTGGGCTCACGTGAACTCATTGGTTACAATATCGTAGATCCACCTCTACTTGTTACCTTCATCAGAATAGGTATTAGGTGATGTTCGAGCGAACTTGCACACTAAGACTACAGAAAATGAGGAGAATTACGTACTACTTAATAGCACTTACTTAAAATGTAAAGAGAAGGGGTGTATTAATGTATGAGACAACTATAGTTAGTTAAAACTGAAAGAGCAGGGTGTATTAATACATAATTACATAAGACAAATATAGTTAGTTATTAAGCAGCACAAGACAAACCATCTTCTCTATCACTTTATTGAGATCATCTACTTTCACCAAAATCATGGTTCACCCTTCAGATTTGTAGTCATCAGCGGCTTCAGATTCATCGTCATCACTAGCTTCAGATTTGTTGCTATCATTAGCTTCAGATTCGTCGTCATCACTAGCTTTCGATTATGTTTCACCACTTTGATGATTGACCATTTAGTCCTAATTAAGAAGCTCAGATTAGTGGGTCCACATAGATAGATATGGTTCTATACCCTGACAAGGTTATAGGGCATGAAGCCCGTTCAACTGAAATTATAAGTCGGACATCATGAGCTCACATGATGCATGTGGTTACAAGAAACTTCCCAATTTATGCATCTTTTACGATATGCTCTTACTTTATTTAATTCTTTTTTAAGTATGCTATTTACATTTATGATTATGCAAGGCTACTGAAAGAGACTCATCTCTATATATGCTTATGAAAGAAGATTTTGAATGGTATTTAGACATGAACTTCAATTGTCTCTTCAAGTTCTCTTAGTATGTATATGATTTTGGAAACCTTATTTCACTGTCCTGGTTATGCCATTTTCATGATTATTCTAGTGTCCCTTCCTTACTCAATACATTCCACGTACTGACACACACTTTCTCTGCATTGCATCCTTTTATTATGTAGATTTCGATGCCCATTCTCAAACTCATGGCTAGTGAAGTTACATCATTTCCAATCAGCAGATGGTGAGCCTTCATTCTTTGAGGGAAAAATTATTCAGAGTTCACAGTTTATATTATTTCTTACTTGTAGCTTAGAGTAGTTTGGGGATTTGTCTCAGCTACTCATCAGTAATAGTTGAGGCTTCATAGACATTTAGTCAAACAATTCTATTTAGTTTTCAAATAATGTATATTTCAGTCACATTACCTTTTAGTAATTGTGTGTGCTATATGAGTTCATCCCTTGTATTTAATTAGCTTCCGCATTTGCTTTCGGTTTGAGTTGTATGTTTCTGACCCAAGGATTAGCTTGGGGCCACTCTTGATTCTAAGTACCATGTTATATCCAGGGTGTACATTCGGGCTGTGATACAAACGATATATAACTCAATCACAGAATGATAAAAATCTAAATACCTCTCATTCCTTTTTTTAAAAATATAAAAATGAATAAATGTGCATATCTATAAAACTTTATTGGTCTAGAAAAAGTTCTAGATTCACGTGAACTTATAACTTTAAAACTAGATCTGTCTCTAAATATACGTGCAAAAATCTAAAATTAACAATTAAGTGAGTGTTTGGTTGGCCTCTGTCATAGAATTCAACATTAGCAATGTAGTGTTTGATTCATTTTTATTGTGCGCATAAGGCATGTGGAAAAGTCATTTTACGTGGGATAAAAGATAGGAAAAAAGAGAGAAGTATTGAAAATATTCCTGAACTTGATGTGAACTATTAGTTTCGTCCCCTAACTTTGGACAACCTTGAAAATATCCCACTATTTGACTAACTGAACTTAAATACACCCCACCTCGTCATTTGTCATATGACATAACAAGTGGTCTCAAACTCTTGTATGAGTGTGAGACTCTTAAAAAAATAAAACTGAGACAAGTATTGAAAACACCCATGAACTATAGGTAAAAACCTAAAAATACCCTTCATCCTCCTATTTTACCAAAAATACTCCTCCATTCACCTTTTTGACTCTATACCCTTGAAACTAACAATTCAATCTTTATTTCATTTTTTAAATTTTATTTATTACTTATTATTTCTTATTGGGTGAAATAAACATATATAATGAATATCCACAATACAGTGTATGCATAACTACAATGAATAAAAAGAAATTTAAAAAAAAAACACTTCGTTTCTAGAAACTAAATGAATATATTTATTATATAAAATAAAGTAAGATTTTTGAAGTTTATCCCAAAATCGAAAAATAAAAACGCAGTTTGTTCCAAAGTCGAACCTCTAAAGTTTGAACCGAAGGAAGCAGAATGAGTTGTAGATTTTTATATCAACTTCAAGTATGTACACTTTTTTTTGTTTCTAAAAATCTATGTTAGCTATGAAAAATAAATAATATTAGTGTGACGATAAAGTTGGTTCCAATGTTGAAAAGTAAAGGAATATCACACATATATACTACTGCTAATAATTATTCACAATTATTTAGTTAAAGATTAGGCTTAGTAGTTATACCCGCACGGTGACCCACCATTTTAAAAAAATAATCACATAATAAAAATAATTCTTATAATAAATATTTATAATAATTAATAGAAATAGTTGAACCATGTTTAAAAATTATTTTTGTATTATATTGAAGAATAATAAAATTAACTGAACTAGTTCTTGTGTATTTCCACTAAAGTGAATAATTTAACAATAAGTTATATACATTAAACAAGTCATTGACGTTTTTTTTTTATTATTATTATTTGTTGTTCTTTTTGAAAAAAATAGGTCATGAGGCTGGCATATTATTTTAGATCGAATAAATTATAAGGAGAAAATCTAAGGACGGTTATATGAAAAAAAATCTTAAGGAGTAACTGTAACATCGTGCAATTTGAAATAGCTATGAAGAAGCTTGTAATTGAAAATAGTCATTTTTGGAAAGAATTCAAAATCTGGAAATTTAGTCAAGTATGGAAAAAAATGAGTTTTTGGTCAACTTCACACGGTCATAACTCCTAGCTCAGGATGAGTTAGGTGTATTTCCAGTTATTATTGGAAAGCCCTTGGAATAATCTTTCCAACGCCGCCGAGTTTGCTCGATTTTAAGTTCGTATGAGTGAGTTATGCCCTTTGGAAGTTGGGATGTTGGTATAGGGCAGTTTAGTCCGAATTTGTAAGGGTATATTGGTCTTTTCCCTGATCATTTCTTTTGGTTATACTAAGGGTCTAGACTGATTTTAATTCAGTTTTTCTCTTTTAAAAGTGAGAGTTAGGATTGTGAGTGAAGAGAGAAAGAAGAGGAGAAAGAAAAGAAAAGGCAAAGTTCGTCAAGATCGTCGTGGTTTACGTTGGGGGTGATCCCTAATAAGGTATGTGAGATCATAGTGTTGGGTTGGTTCATTCCCCCACACGCCATACTTGTTTTAATTCCGAGAAAAGATTGGTTGTGGTTGTTGAATTCTTGTGGTTCTGTTGTTGAAGTTTCTTGTTGGTTTGGTACGTGTTTCCGGGTGTGATTTCTAGTTGAAGCTATTGTATATTAAGGGTTTTAATGATTCTAAGTGTTTGGGGAAAGAACCTTTGTTGTTGAGAGGGATTACAGTTGGAGAAATTAAGGAAGAAAGTTGGTTTTTCGGGGAAAAAGGGTGAGGCGTCGTGCCAGCCATCGCGGTTTTCGAGGAAAAAGGGTGGGGCGTCGCGCCAGCCAGCGCGCCCCAACAGGGGTTCTGAAGTCCCCCCCCTTGGGACGGCACGCCATGCAGAGCGCCCCAGCAGCCCCTCTGAAACTTGAGGGCCGGCGCCCCGCGCCTCTCAGAGCGCCAAGGGCGCCAGTTCACCCTATTTTTTGCCCATCTTTTCGTACTAGTTTCTAAGTGATGTACCTATGTTTCCTAGTTGATTCTAACA
>NW_006239035.1:309138-313316 GCF_000226075.1 Solanum tuberosum
TGTTTTTCCAAGAGAGCCTTTGGGCTAAGCTTTGAGCAATTATCTCAAACTAAATAAAGATTTGTTTAAAACACTTATAAGCTAAAGTATATTTTTGGGAGTAATATTAAGCACCGAATTGGGGACACGAGTCCATATTAACTCAACTCTCCATAAGAACCATGTAGCCAAACATGACATTTAACGGGTCATACTTTTTAGATGATCACGTAAGTTAAGCTAGTGGATCCACTAAGTTAAGTAAGGTCCTATATCACGGCAAGGTATATGATGGTCCTTGGGAAACGTGAGGTAAAACGTTGTATCATCACTAGGGCTCATAATGGTGGTTGTCGATTAAAGAATCTCCCACTAAAGTTATATTACATTTATATAACTAAAGTTGAGTTTGTTATTGCTTTATCCTTAACGAACCTAAGTTGTTTACACTGTTTTACAAGATTATATATATTGCATGTGTCTTATTGCTTTATATATTGAGTTCGGATATTTATGAGTCGNTTTATCCTTAACGAACTAAGTTGTTTACACTTTTTTACAAGCTTTATATATATTGCATGTGTCTTATTGCTTTATATTGAGTTCGGTTATTCATGAGTCGAACAGAGCCAAGGTAAGAGTTCCTTTATACTCCTTTCAAGCTTAAGTTGTTGTTTAGCTTTCCAGCTCGCATACTCGTACATTCAATGTACTGATGCCAGTTGGCCTGCATCTTATGATGATGCAGACGCAGGTACCCAGGATCAGCATCCAGCACGCCATTGATCCAGCTGAGCACTCCAGAGTCAGTGGTAAGCCTCTTTGCCTTCCGGAGGACCCTGTTATTTTGTGTTCCTAGTTTTGCTTTATTAGGATGTTGCGGGGTCTGTCCCAACATCCATCTCAGTGTTATAGAGGCTTCATAGACAATCAGTCGGTTAGTATTGAGTCTCTCATTGTCACGAACCGATTTCTCAAGTCATGATGGCACCTACTATAACCCACCAGCAGGTAAGCCAACCCGTAACCTGGAACAACAAGTAATGGGTCTGAGGGTAGAAACTAAACAAGAGTAGGCAAATAACAATATAAACAGGCAGAAGCAAACCAAAACATATATACAAATAAAGATCTCTCCCAGAACCTGGAAGTCACTAGTACAGAGCTACTACAAAATGAGTACAAGTCCCAAAAGTGGACAACAGAGATTGGACTGTCTCGGAAGCTAAAAGACAAGTCTATATATACAGATGGAGACTAAAATAGTACAAAACGCCGTGTGCTCACTCCCGTCTCCGGATCAGTCTACTCCAAGCTCGATCAACGCTGGCTACTAGTGCCCGGACCTGCATCACGAAACAGATGCAGAGCGTAGCATGAGTACCAAAATAATAGGTACCCAGTAGGCATCATAGGCCGACTAAACTTGAAAAGTAAAGGCAATATGAAAAGAAGGAATAACACAAACCGAAGTCAAGAACGAAAATCTAACTAACAATGGAATGCACACGAGTGTAGAAATAACTAACTGAAGCAATCTATAAGCTAACTACACCTAACTGGACCCCGATAAGCCTAGAAGGTACACTCGTGCGCAAGTTAAATAAAAACCCCGAACGGACCCCCATAAGCCCGACGAGTACACAGAATAACTATAACTAAAGAGAATTGCATATGAGAACCAAAGAACGGAGAACACAAACCAGAACCTCAACCCCAATTAGTAAAATCTGACAGTACGGAGGCCGGACCTCGAACCGGATGCTCACCAAAAGTACCCAAGCAACCAATCACAAGTATCAAGTATCTGAGGCCGGAACTCTAACCGGATGCTCTACATAAGTATCTGGGCAATAGAGGCTGGAGCTCTAACCGGATGCTCTATATAAGTATCTGGGCAATAGAGGCCAAAACTCTATATAAGTATTTGGGCAATAGAGGCCGGACCTTAAACCGGATGCTCTATAAAGGTGCCAATGTAGCTGTTGAAAGAGTCTCAATCAATCCATACTCATAAATGTCCGTGAAACGCCGTCCACACATAACCAATCAATGTAAGTCCTTGGAATCAAATCGAAAACCAAATTCAAATCGTGAAGCAGAACTAGTGTTGCTGATGTAACTCGTGAAGCCGTAACATCGGGGAAAATAAGGATAACTATAGTCGGAGAAAGAGTATCGCCTAACTAAGGCCAAAACTATCAGACTCAAGTCTGCTACACCAGTCTACAGGGATCTAAGTCGGCCGAGCAATGCCGAGGCAAAACTAAGGCCTATCGGTTCTGAATCATGCATTTCTAGGGCAAGCCTTAGTTAAACCTAAACTAAGGCTCAACATGTTTCAAATAAACGGTAATCAAGCATACAAGTACTCCACATAGCAAAGAGAGTCAATTAATAACACAAAGCATGCTCACAGTTACCCGATAATTCCCGAAATAGGCCGAAAACATGATTTCTAATCACCTATGCATGATTCAATAACTACCAACCCAAATCCCAACTAATCAACATGCATTCACATTTTCGAGTTCAATCTAAGAGAGGAAAACCGTAGCCTACCTGTAGGCCAATCACACGCGCTCCAAAATCACTTCTCCGGAGCTTTCCCTTTCCGAACGTCCTCGAAACGCTGCCCCGCTATCAAAAATAGAATCATAACGTTATTACAGTCGTTTAGACACAAAAATCACAACAAACGGAGACGAGTCAATTTTGGGGTCAAAACGGGAATCGTGGGACCCACACTGAATATTCCGGAATTACCCCAAAAGTAGGTTCTAAACAGCTCCCCGAACTTGTGTTCCATGATGGGACACAATTCGGGAATCAGAAACAACACAGTACCAACATACAACCAAAACCCAAATTTTCCTCAAGAACTAAAGAAATGGGACAGCAGCTAATTCAGCATATTTACCATAAACGGGCGGTCTACAGTAAATTGTGACAACACCACAATGTTCTCCTAGAAAGACCACTCAAGATAGCCTCAAAAATCACTGAAATTGGACCTAAAATGGCTGAGAAAATAAGTCTCAAAAATTTCCAAAATTAAGCTCACAAAAAGGGTCGTGGCAGCAAGTATTTTGTGAAATTTACCTCGAACTGCGATTCCAAATCAGATTCCGAGCTCACCAACCAGTTGTCCTCGAAAAATCTCACAACTTTGCCTTTTGAATCGCCCAGATCGGACCTGTATAGCTAAAGGTATCGCACTTTTAAAATGAGGAATAAAGCTAAGTTAGGGTTTTAAAAAGGACGAAACCGGTCGCTAAAACCCAATAACTGGTCGTTAAAAGTCCCAAACTCTGGTCGCTAAAGAGCTGCACCAGATCTCAACTTTGGCTAAATCTTCAAAGTCTCCGACGGGGTGCTCAGAATTCGTTCGGTACCCGATAAAAATAAAACAGATATGCTACCCTACTAAATTTGATATTCCGGACTCAACGGCGCAGTCAAAAATTTCCATCAGAGGTCATCTCGATAAAAAGTGGGTCCCACTTCCAAATGTCATTTTAACCAAAATCCACTAGGGGGCTCGAAATGAGTCCGGAGACCTCGGGAGTCGAACGAAAGGTCGTTCTAGACCAAACTCGACATTCCGGAGATAACCGCGCTGACGGAATTTTCATCCGAGTGCGTTTTCCAAGAATATTAACCAAAGTCAACCTTAGGCCAAATTTCAAAGGTTAAAACGCCTAATGGTCTAAACTCGCATCGAAGGCCTTGATATTCGTGCCAACCATGCTACTAGCCTAACTTGGCCATTTCGGAGCGGATGGAACCGTCAGAATTCCATTATGAGGGCGTCTTCTTGAACTTTTGATCAAAAATGATCGTTCAAGGTTCATAAGCTTCAAAACACTAAAACTCGCCCCATAACCAAACGAACGACCAGGTGACCGAACCGTCAGTCCCAGCAAGTCATAAATGACTTGGGGTCGCTACAGGAACGCTCTAAATGACACACAGAAGGCAAGATACAGAAAACACCAGGAGGGTCATTACACTCATCTATGTATATATATAAATATTCTATTTTGAGACACGAGTTGCCTTTTTGGCCAGTTTTCATCAGTTAGGTGATTTTATGACCTTTCATTGCATGGAGTTATTCTGTTGAGTTAAGTTTTCCGTTGAGTTAAGTAAGCCAGGCCAAGGGTTCGCTTGGGGCCAGCAATGGTCTCCGAGTGCCG
>NW_006239035.1:313345-314929 GCF_000226075.1 Solanum tuberosum
GTCCCGCCCAGGGTGTAGGCTCGGGGCGTGACAAACTTGGTATCAGAGCACAGAGTTCAAGAGTCCTAGGGAGTCTATGAAGCCGTGTCTGTAGAGTCCTAGTTATCCGTGTGAAGCGCGCCATATCTATAATTGAGAGGCTACGACACTTAGGAAGATTTCTCATTTTTTTCACACTCATCTGTGCGTTAGAGTCTATCTCTAAAAAGTTTCTTTCTAATTCGCGCTTGCACGTGTTTTCAGATAATCATGCCTCTATGAAGAGTTGGCAGAGGGCGTCCTGCTAGGCGTTATGTTGAGGAACAAGAGTTACCTTATTCCCCGGGATTGCAACATCAAGGGGAAGTTACTAATGTTGAGTTTAGATAGGCAATTAGGATACTGAGTCAAGCTATAACTAATCAGATTGGTCAGCAAAGGGGAGCTCGACATGAAGGAGCTGACACTTCAAGGATCCGTGAGTTCTTGGGGATGAATCATTCGGGTTTCATGGGTTCGAGCACTACTGAGGATCCAGAGAACTTCATTGAGGAGCTGAAAAAGATTTTTGATGTGATGCATATGGCAGATACTGAGCGAGTTGAACTAGCTACCTATCAATTGAAGGATGTTGCTAGAACTTGGTTCGACCAGTGGAAAGGGGGCAGAGCTGAGAATGCACCACCTGCGAGTTGGGCCTGTTTTGAGGAAGCTTTCTTGGGGCGTTTCTTTCCTCGAGAATTGAAAGAGGACAAGGTACGTGAGTTCCTCACACTTAAGCAGGATTCTTTGCGTGTTCATGAGTATGGTTTGAAGTTTACCCAAATATCCCGTTATGCTTCGGAGATGGTTGTGGACATGAGGAGTAGAATGAGCTTATTTGTTGCTGGGCTGTCTCGTCTGTCGAGTAAGGAAGGTAGGGCTACAATGCTTATCGGGGACATGGACATATCAAGGTTAATGGTTTATGTGCAGCAGGTTGAGGAAGAGAAGCTGAGGGACATGGAAGAGTTCAGAAAAATGGGAGCTAAGACTGGTAATGAGTCCGGGCAGCAGAAAGGTAATGCGAACCGTTCGTCCTTTAAACAAAGGCAAAAGGGACCTGCTCCATCATCTGCTAAGGCACCTGCACCCAGATACAGAGGTGAACAAAATGGCCAAAATTCAAAGGACTTCAAGACTAGACCAGCACAGTCCTCGGGTAGTGTGGCACAAGAAGGTAGTTTGATTCTTGCATGTGTTGTGTGTGGTAGAACCCACCCAGGGAAATGTTGTGATGGTTAGACAGGTTGTTTTAAGTGTGGACAAGAGGGTCACTTCATGAAGGAGTGCCCTAAGAGCAGGCAAGGTAGTGGAAATCTGGGCAACAGGGCCCAATCTTCATCAGTTGATCCCTCAGACAGCATGGCACCTAGAGGAGCTACTTCTAATACAGACGGAGGAGCAAACCGCCTCTATGCAATCACCATTCGCCATGAGCAAGAAAATTCTCCATATGTTGTCACTGGTATGATCAAAGTCTTTGCTTTTGATATGTTGTTTTGCTAGACCCAGGAGCAAGTTTCTCTTTTGTAACTCCTTACGTTGCAAATAAGTTTGATGTTA
>NW_006239035.1:316258-316916 GCF_000226075.1 Solanum tuberosum
TTACCGGAAGGTACTCAAGGTTTTGTGGTGTATTGTGATGTATCTAGAGTTGGTTTGGGTTGTGTCTTAATGCAGAATGGAAATGTTATAGCTTATGCTTCCAGATAGTTGAAGGTTCATGAAAAGAACTACCCAACCCATGACTTAAAGTTGGCTGTTGTAGTATTCGCTTTGAAGATATGGCGTCATTACTTGTATGGTGTGCATGTTGATATATTCATTGATCACAAAAGTCTTCAATATGTGCTTACTCAGAAAGAGCTTAATCTCAAACAGAGGAGGTGGTTATAATTACTCAAGGATTATGACCTGAGTATTCTTTACCACGCAGGTAAGGCTAATGTTGTTGCTGATTCTTTAAGCAGGTTGTCTATGGGTAGCACCGCCCATATTGAAGAAAGGAGAGAGAGTTAGCAAAAGATGTGCACAGACTGGCACGCCTGGGAGTCAGACTTATGGATTCCACAAAAGGAGGAATAACGGTGACGAACGGGGCTGAGTCATCATTAGTGTCAGAAGTGAAAGAGAAACAAGACCAACATCCCATTTTTCTTGAGTTGAAGGCAAATGTTCAAAAGCAAAGAGTATTAGCTTTTGAACAAGGGGGAGATGGTGTATTGAGATATCAAGGAAGATTGTGTGTACCTATGGTGGATGG
>NW_006239035.1:317105-317983 GCF_000226075.1 Solanum tuberosum
ATGGAGGAAGCTCATAGCTCCAGATATTCCATTCATCCGGGTTCCACAAAGATGTACCGTGACTTGAGAGAAGTTTATTGGTGGAATAGCATGAAGAAAGGCATTGCTAAATTTGTTGCTAACTGTCCAAATTGCCAGCAAATGAAAGTTGAACACCAAAGGCCCTGTGGTTTTGCGCAGAATATAGAACTTCCGGAATGGAAGTGGGGGATGATCAATATGGATTTCATCACAGGGTTGTCAAGGTCTCGCAGACAACATGATTCTATTTGGGTAATTGTCGACAGAATGACAAAATCAGCCCATTTTCTGCCGGTAAAATCTACCCATTCAGCAGAAGATTATGCTAGGTTATATATTCAAGAGGTGGTGAAACTTCATGGAGTCCCAGTCTCCATTATTTCAGATAGAGGTGCACAGTTTACTGCACAGTTCTGGAAATCTTTTCAGAAAGGCTTGGGTTCGAAGGTGAACTTAAGTACTGTCTTTCATCCTCGCACTAATGGGCAAGCAGAGCGCACTATTCAGACTTTAGAAGATATGTTGAGGGCTTGTGTGATCGATTTCAAAGGTAATTGGGATGATCACCTACCCCTCATTGAGTTTGCCTACAACAACAGTTATCACTCTAGCATCCAGATGGCTCCATACGAAGCTCTATATGGGAGAAGATGTAGATCTCCTATTGGATGGTTTGAAGTTGGTGAAGCAGGGTTGATAGGACCAGGCTTAGTTCATCAAGCTATGAAGAAAGTGAATATCATTTAAGAAAGGTTGAAAATAGCGCAAAGTCGTTAGAAATCCTATACTGATGTTAGGAGAAGGGCGTTAGAGTTCGAAGTAGATGATTGGGTATATTTGAAAGTTTCACCCATGAA